>NW_027115075.1:577979-613264 GCF_000696795.3 Halyomorpha halys
GACCGTAACGAGGACAGAGAGCTCTGTTCACACGGTGTATCCGCTGCCAAACCTGAAAAGTGGGTGATGTGGGGGGTCGACTTCGATAAATCGATGTCGACCAACAAAAAATAAGACAAATTGTCTTGACAGAGCCTCTGTACGACGCACTACAATACGAACGATACAGACGAACTGGTGACGATCGCGACCCCGATCGAAAGTCAGGAATGGATGAGCCCTTGTAATATAGGCACTGCTAGCGCCCCATTTAGTTAGTGGTGGAACCAATCATCTCTAGCGCCATCTGTGGGGGGAAGAAGAAACTTGAGCATGAAAGAGCCATCTTCCTTTCTACAAGCATTCTTTCTTCACTCTGATTCAGTGAAAATAAACCGTGAGTGAGCAGAGATATTCTGGAGTGCCTCCCAGCAACTGGGGAGAGAGAAATCAAGGAATACGGAGAGGAAAGAGCATAGATTCAGTTCAAACCCATCATTATCACCATTAAAATCTTTAGACCGATTTATCAAAATTAATTAACAAACCTAATCATAAATTTTTTATTTCGGCCACCCCTAGGCCACCTGTAACTTATGCAATAGATTTTTCTTTTTTTGTTAATAATGTCTCATTTACCATTACAATTAATTATATATAGTCTACTACAAACCCAACCAGCCAATCTAAGAAAAGCAGCGCCTGGCCTCGAGTTGAAGACGCACTTCATACGATGCAAATAGTGTATATCTAAGGTAATTGCCTATATATGTCATTCTACACAGGTTAATTGGATTTGCGGTAAGCGACAAACATGTAGATCCTTGTAAAGAATTATGATTCTTAGTTTATTTTTATTCTTTCAATAGTTACTGAAGAATATAATACATCAAGAATGTTATTAAAGATATAATTAAAAAATAACATAATTTGAATAATTCAGCTATACATTACATTCCTTAGTTGTCAGTTATTGCAGTTGCTGTTGAAATTGTCTAAGTGGACAGTCACGTTGTAACCGTCTAATCTTTAATAATAATAGGACTATGAACACACATGTGTGTAGTAAGCAACCTTACTACTGTATAATTTTCCACTTGGCCCACCACTGGTATTTCTGTACAACACGAGGTTAAGTTGAGCAAATCTAATACAATCTGTAAAACAGTAATTCGCTCTCTAAAATTCAATAATAAACTCATTACTTTACGTAAGAAAAAAAAAACTTACCCAAAAGTGGATTTCGAACGTGAGTGAGGTAAATAAAAATATGACGCGAAACCGCTGGCCGAACAGTCCCGAGTTTGGAAAGGTTAGCTGTATGTGTCGTAAAGTTTAACAAACGGCCTGTTTAGCGGGCTGGCCTCCAAGTGGATTTTAGCGTAAATCCTTCCATCCGACAACCACCTGAGTGTGCTTTTATGCAACCTTCTTCCTCACCTGGATTTTTAACTCTTTTTTGGAAGAGGGTTCATAATTTTAGGATAAGTAATGCATAAAAAAAAATTATTTTTTCTTAAGTTCACAAGTTTATATTCAATTATTTTTTTTTTTTTCATGAGTAATCTTGAGTTTCTTGTTCGAAGAGCTCTTAGAATTATTAGTTGCTTTATTTTACGATTTTTAAAGAACATATTGTTTTTTCTATTTACTTATTTGCCTCTGTCATAGTCAACGGACGGACATACTCATATGATATATAATTTTCGAAAATATTCAAGTTAGTTTAGTGATTTAATTATTCATTGAAACGTTAGAATAAAATAACACATTTTATTCAAAGTTTATAAAAATCTAATTTTTCCTTAGGTGCATTCAAATTCGATCGAAGAAAAATATTCTATTTTAAATTACTGTTAGGTAATGTCTGAATCAAGAATTAATTGTTTATAGGAAGATAGCCCTGGTGGCGGTCAATAAAGGTATTAAAATAGTAAAAGAAAACTATTTAATGTTAAACAAAGTTTCACCCCACTGATCTTTGTTTCAATTGTTGTCACAGTCTACGGACATACCTATATAATGTATAATTTATAATTATATAATTTTACAGATAATTTTTTAAAACCTTTAAGTTGGTTTAATAAAATAACACATTTTATTGAATCTGGAGATCATCCAACTTTGGAAAAAAATTAATTTTTCCTTAGGTATAATTACAAATTTCTATTTTTTTCGTTGAAGGTACTATGTACAAATTCGATCGAAGAAAAATATTATATTTTAAATTACTATTAGGTAATGTCTAATCAAGAATTTTTTTTTTAACAATACTACTTTTTATTTATTGATAGATATTACAATCTGCCACACAGTTGTGGCCAATAGATATTAGTGATGAATGATCTCATACATACTTTTAATTTTTTTTTAATATTTATTTATTGCAATTTACAACTGTACATTATAATACATTTAGTAATCATACATACTAAAATAAAATTAAATGAATAAAAAAAAAACTCTTAAAATATATACAAAGAGAAGAATAAACAAATTGAACATATTCAAACTATCTGTATCAAAAATAAATTAATAAAATAACATAATGATAAAATAATAATCAAGAATTAATTGTTCATAGGAAGATAGTCCTGGTGGCGGTCAATAAATGCATCAAATTATAAAAGAATATTATTTATTGTTAAACAAAGTTTTGCGCCGCTTTGCAGGGCTTTGTTAGAGTAGCCAGATTTTAACAAAGATACCAACTGAGTTAGTTGACAACCAACCAGACAATCTTTCTTCAATCTACTTCATACGGTCAATTATGTTCTTCCAATTAGAATTAATTGTTTTGGAATAATATTTATATTGTTAAATTTCAATTATTGTTAATTACATGTCAATTGTTGAACTCATGAATTAGTAAAAAGAAGTAAACCAACGGGAAGACTACATAAAATCTGTTTCCACTTAATATCCACAAAGAAATAATTATTATTCCTTTAATAATGAATGAATATTTTAAACTTTATTATATAATTATATTAGAAGCATTATTTATTACGATATACCGAAGTTGAGAAGCAGCATAAGAAGCAGTAAGCAGTCAATTGGTAGAACCAATCCGCAACTCAAACCTGAGGTGAATACTTTAGTAGGGAGTTCCTCCCCCTTTATTTATATGTTTAGGACGCACACCCTTCAGGGTGTTTTCCGATATATATTAATTCAAGGTAGTCAACATATATTTTTTTTTTTACTATTACTTACAGAAGTATAAAATATATAATAAGAAGAATTATTGTGATCATCAAAGGTTTTCAAGGGATATAAACGTCCCATGAGTCCAAATATACAAGTGGTCTGTGTGTGTATGTGTGAACAACCTAACTCAAAAATGAAAATTGGTACGAGACTGAAATTATGTTTTTAATCTAACTTGTTTGCTTAAATCAACTCACTGAAAGTGTCGCTTTCATTGATTATACACTTTTTATTTCACAATTTTCTGTGAATAAATTTCTGTGAGCAGTAATAATTTGTATTTAAGGCATTATTTAAAAATTAAATTAAATAGTGTTTAATTTAACTAGGTCTTATCATCAATGAAATAGTTTGACAGGGCTTAAATACCAAATTTTCAAAATAGCTTACTTGGCGAGGACGAATTTCTACATGCTTCAATTTTTTTTTTTTTTTTAAGTTATGCTCAAACAAAAATAAAATAGACACTATATATATAAAGTAAGGTATAAAATATTTTTTATTGTATTAACTGAATTTAAATGTTTAAAAATCTAAATATGTTACTCATAAAGTATGATAATTTATTTTTAAATTGTAGGTCAGATTCGTTTTCAGGATCGCTTAAAACCCTTAATTAAGATTTTAATTAAAGAATTAGACATTTTTGGAAAAAAAAAAAACTTTTTCTACTGATGCTCCTGGAAACTTATGGAAATCTGAATTTCTGTTCCTCAAACCCATTGAGAAATATGTTGTATTGAATCAAGAAAATTCCACAAACGTTTATTTTCAATTCAGAAAACCTTTTTTAGCGACTTTATTAGAAAAAGTAGGTAAAAAAAATAATAATAAGTAAGTCAGATTCGGTTTTAGCATCCTTAAAAATCCTTGATTATAAATTTTCATATAAATCAAAAAATATTTTACCTGGCCCATGGTAAAATATTTTTGGATTCCTACAAAAAAATTTATTTAAGGATTTTCGAGAATGCCAAAAATGAATTTTACTTATGTATTATTTAAAAATTTATTTTTTTACCTATTTTACTGATAGTTTCTTTTGTTTTTTATGATCCTTTATACATTTTAAAATCATAACTGATTTTATAGCATTAATATAATCAATATTTTTCCTAACCTTATACAAGAAAATCTAGTAGTAGAAAATGTCTAGTAGTAGGTGATTAACATCATTTATGAACATTGGAGAAAAACAATTTTTATCTTTACTTAAATTAAATAAATGTATTACAATCCGTGGTATACTCGCATATTTTTTGTCAAGTTTGCATTGAATATTTATAGGAAAATATTGAAGACATAGGTCTTTTTTTCCTTGATAGTTTTTTTAACCTAATGAAATAAAAAATGGCCTATCATTTTTTTATGTATTTACTGATTTATTACTGCATACCTCATGATATACCTGGCCCATGGTATAATATTATTGGATTTCTACAAAAACATTTATTCAGGAATGCCAAAAAATGAATTTTACTTACGTATTATTTAAAAATTTATGTTTTTACCTATTTTACTGAAAGTTTCTTTTTGGTTTTTATGATCCTTTATACATTTTAAAATTATAACTGATTTTATAGCATTAATATAATCAATATTTTTCCTAACCTTATACAAGAAAATCTACATGTCTAGTAGTAGGTGATTAACTTCTCTTGTTAACATTGGAGGAAAACAATTTTTATCTTTACTTAAATTAAATAAATGTATTACAATCCGTGGTATACTTGCATATTTTATGTCATATTTGCATTGAATATTTATAGGAAAATATTGAAGACATAGGTCTTTTTTTCCTTGATATTTTTTTTACCTAATGAAATAAAAAATGGCCTATAATTTTTTTATGTATTTACTGATTTATCACTGAATAATTCATGATATCCGAAAAACATCTATTATTAATGCTCAGTTAGATATAGATACTACATGAGATAGCTCACAATTTACTATCTAGCTGCAGCTTGAGCCTTCCCAACAGATGGGACACTTTTAGCTGACGTCACGCTCTAGCCTCCGAAATTGCATTAGGTTGTATACGGCACACCATCACATGTGTTGCCGTCTATCCACGGATTTATATTCCCTCTGAAAAATATTGCAATATTTGTTGGAATTTATATTACTCCTGAAATAATTTATTTTATTTTATTTACAAAAGAATATTCAACATTATTCTACATCTATGGAAATAAGAGGCTCTCTCTCTACTGGTAATTGTTGCAATAGATGAAAACTACTGACAAATAACTGTACGAAATAAATTGACTAATTATTAATGAATGTTATATTTAAGATCTTATATAACTATTAATGCATATATTAAAAAATATAATAATTGAGGTAAATATTGTAGAAGATAAACGTATAATAGAAAAACAAGACACCAAAAATTATAATCACTAGATCAGTGAGACTCCAAACTTATGGAAGAAATAGACGGTGCGTAGCAAGCTAGAAGGGCACTACTATGAGAAAATTCTTCCTAACCGCCCTCTAGATTGAAAGCTGAGTGGGTATACCTCCAGGACTATTGGATCTCACAGATGCTAACACAGAGGGTTCCGAAATCAGGAGGAAATCAGAAGAGCTTTGGAAAGAACAATGACTACCGGTACCCCACAATGAAAGAACACCGAGTCAGATTGTCGAGAAAAACATGTATTTTCGCCCTCGCAGTATCGGATTTGATCCCCATTTGATGGAAGAAGAGAGTTATCCCTTCTTCAGGGAGTTCGTTTATGGATGGAAGGAGGTGGTGGGTTCCACTTATTTCAGAATGGAAAGGGATTGACCAACCGACATCGGCGAGCCACCAGAAGATGAGGAAGCTGACCCAGACTAAGATCAGGAGGACTGGCAAACTGCTGAAGGCTCTCGGGATGATGCGGACTAGGAGGACCTACCGGACGGATACAGTGGACAAGGTGCAGCCTCATCAGTAAGAGGCTCAACCGAGTGCTTAGCTGTAAAGAAAATTGTTCTAGCAATAATTAAAAGGAACATTTCTATCGAAGGGCGGACAATGGCTCTGCTTCAGACACTAACCATGGCTCGAGAGAACAACTACATTTTCGTCTCACTAAAACAACTAAAGGCAATCTTAAGACGCAGCCACGGAAATCGGGCCCTTGGTCATGATGGGGTGCAAACCATTTTGTTAAAAAGGGATTGCTCATCTGGCAAATCTGTACATCTCGTGCTCGATTCTGAGACACTTGCCCGCAAAATGGAAACATGCCATCCTTTTTCTACTTCCCAAGCCGAAGAAGACAGAGTTCGATGCCAACTATTACCGGCCTATAAGTCTACTGCCTCATCTCGCTAAGGTTTACGAAAAGATCATCCTTAATTACCGTCGGGTATTCTGTGATGAGCACTCCGTAATCCCTTACGAGCCGACTGGTTTTCAGGCCCATTTGAGTACGGAACAACATCTCATTAGACTCCAGAATGAGGTAAGCCCAGCTTCAATCGGACCATGCTACGGCCATGATTTCCATAGATTGCACGAAGGCCTTCGATTCTGTGTCTCACGGCATTTAGATAGGTGTGTGTCGTGAGCTCATAGACCTCGAATATCCGGAACAACTTTGCTGTGTCATCGCATCGTTCCTCGACAATAGAACCATCTCTGTGCGGGTACGAGATGAGCATTCCCGTTCCATACCACAGACCTACGTGATCACTAATACTGACGATACTGTTCTCGAGTATTGGCGAGTCAATTACACCTAAAACTGGTGCACATCGTTCTCTGTCTGTTCTCATAAAATTTGAAGATCCTGTACGATGGTGGAGATGAGTTCTTATCAGGCTACACCATTATGTCTTTCAAAAATCTATCATCTTCATTGTCGTGAGATAGGTTATCACTAACCTGATAAAAAATCTTGCTAGTTTCTTTTAGAGTGATTGCCAGGGCATCTTCCTGTCCGAACACTCCTACTACTTACTACTAGTACTTCCAACGAAATCAACTTATTATTGCCATTATATATGAGATAACCCAAGGATTCTTTGATGACCTGGTTTAAGCGTAACGCATTCCCAGCTATTTCCTATCCTGAACTGATTTCGAGTTTACGAGCGCCTCTCATTTATCACTAATAGTGTGCTTAGAAAGTAATGAGGATTACTGTAACTTAATCATTTCATTAGATACTTAACGGTTAACTTTAACAGAAAATTTCCCAAGAAATCTAGTAGTTGTAAGTTATAAGCGAGTACTTAATTAAACTTGCTGTAACTCTTTAAAATCCTCTGGAGGACTATAATAGCAAAATGGAGGACTTCGCCATAGCCAGTTCTCATCCCCATCCTTCACTAATGACCCTTTCAAAACCAGGGCTCCGCTAACTCAATAACCAAACTTCTCATTACTGATAAAACTTTACCAGGCTTTGCTGTAATTAAAACGGACCTACATCAATTAGGTGTTGATTCTCTTTTCCAACTTGGATCCTTTGGCCTTTTTTTTTTTTTTTTTTTTTTTTTTAATTCTCAATTATGTTTTTATTTTAACAAGAGCCGTTTTTAAAGGAATCAGAAAATAAATTCTATTTTCGTTATTTAACGCCTTACTACCTCATTGAATGGGGACTAATTGGATTTTAATTTGCTTCCTTTGTTAAGTATTAATGAATTAGATAATACCATAAGCTTCCAGTTTTATTGTATCCACACCGACTAAATCCTGAAATTGAATTTTTATTATTATATTTGTTTTAGGTCCGCGTCGACGCGTGGTGATTAGGAAAGGTGCAAAATAGTAAAAACAAAAAAAAACTATTTATCAGTTAAACTATTTTCCTCACTTTTACAGGACTTCATTAGGGATAAATAAAAAAGAGATACAAATTTGTGAACATCATAAAACAATTAAAATAGAAATAGAAATAGTGTAAAAAGTAAAGTAAGAAAGGAGAACGTAGTAAGATAAAAAGAATTGGAAATATAAATTAATAGAATACTAATAAATATCAAGCACAGAAATGATTGATAGAATTACTAATGTAACAATAGAGTTATGAATAGTGAAATAGTGAAATAATACTTACTACAAGTAATACAAACAAATATGGTGAAATACAAAGGAGTTGTGAAGTAATTAGGGGGTAGGTGAACGGATATGCGATGGAAAGAAAAAAGGTAAAGATGCTCAATTGAGTTCAAGAAGTTTTTGAATGAGCTAGCAGATGGAATTAAAAGAGGTGGGTGTAGGAGGCTGTGAAAGGTTTATTTCCAATAGTTTGTACAACGAAAAAAAATTGCAAAAAAAAAAAAACTTGTTTCCCAGAAAAATATCTGTCACCAAACCTCAGATTCCTTTTCAGCTTGTGAAAAACTAGGTGTACCAAAAACATTTCCCCATTCTTACATTACCTAGACTATAGAGCGTTTGTCGTGTAAGAAACGAACGTCCCACTTATCTAAATCAAGTTCTTGTTAAATTGTTTTATATAAATAAACAGAAAGCCAATAAATAAAACTGTATATTTTCTACAATGTAAAGTTTAAATAACAATATTTAGGGAAATTATTAACATATTTTTGAACAATATAAATGCTTGAAGATGAAAAACTCTTTTGAAAGTAGAAAGCCAAAGATTACTCACTGAAAGATTAATTAGCTCATTATTTCAGAAAAGAAAAACTTGATAACGAAACCGATAGAGCACGTTCTCAAAGATGAGGGGCCCAGCTGAATACTCATCTATATTTATGATGCGCGCACGAAGGCCTTAACTTATGAATGTGCGCATCAGTTAGCGTTCACACATACTGTTATATCTAAGATGGTTTTAAACGAAAGGTCATTTTTTAAAAATAATATGAAATAAGATGTTAAACAAAAGAAAATTTAATTTAATGGTCCCCTTTCAATTTATTAATTATCATCAATTATAAACTTCATAGAAATCATCCTCGACTATTTTTATTTTATTCAAACTTTATCCTTATACTTTCTCACAATTCTTTATTCATTTATCCACTTCCTCTTGTTTGACTTGACATACAAATGTTATTTTCATATTTCATGCCGTTTTTCAATTTCAGGCAACTTTTTAAATATTGCTCGATTTAACTATCTTAAAGTCTCCTCTTCCCATTTTAAGCTAATATTTCAAAAGTGATATAGGGCCGTCGCTCCCCGGGGGTCTTAGCGGGGCGGGTCCGGCGGGGAAGGATTGCCTTTTTTTTGTGTTATGATCTCTTGTGAGATTGTGACGTGTCGTACATCGACCAAGATCAAATTATATCTAACTAGAACTTGAATATTTTCTCCGGGTGTGTAAACTTCTGATACCCCATGAATTCGTAATATATTAAGGTAATAAAAAAATACGTAAATATTATAAATTGCTTAAACTACCAGATATACATATACCTACCTATATGAATGTACTCAATTACTTATTACATTATTATTACAGAGTTTTCTATTTTCTCTATAACTATCCATTTTCTCTTATTTTACCCGAAAATAATAAATTTTTGCAAATCATTAATAGTATTGGAATGGAGTGGCAGTGTATTTTGTATCAGGTTCCCTAAGGATCAAATGGGCTGAAATTTAGTACATAGGTTTTTTTTTTATTTATTTTTTTTTATATAGACACGACCAATGCCTGCCTTATTTACGAAGCTGTGCTATATTTTTTTTCTATTTGTTTTATTATTTCTCTATTTCTACTTAATTATCATCAATATTTCATTTTTCTTTCTTTCTTCTTGTACATTTATTTTTTAATCTTTAAATTTTTCCATCATTTTGTCAATTATCTATTTTGTAGGTCCAAATATGGTCCCTGGAGTAACTCCTTCCATTCTTTCTTGTTCTCAGTTTTCTTTCCCTTCCCTCCGAAATTCGGCCATCATTTTCCCGTAGGATTTATCTTTCTCACATTTTCAATATCCATTCCTTGTTGCATATTGGATTTAGGACCCTTTATATAGTTGCTGGTTCTAGGACCTCCGGTAAAGTCATATTTTGAGAGCTCTGTTAATACCTCTATTTCTTAAGATATTCATCAGTTATTATAACCCCGATTTCCAGCTTTTATCCTTACCCCAAATTCGTATTGTTGTAATTGTTGTTGTAAATTCGTGTTGTAAATATTGTTATTCTCGAAGATAATATTTCAGAGATGCGTATACATCAGTATACGTATAGTTACTGTAAAGGGAACCCACGCTGCATCTTATCCCCCCTCTTCAAAATACCTGTAGCCTATTTCCTCCTTAGTTATTACCATATATTTATACCTTAATACGAGTATATTTATATACAATAATATCTTTATAATAAAATTATAATTAATAAAAAATATTAAATTAGTCTCTTGACTATCTATTTATTTATTATTGTACATTTAATATAAATAATTATTATCTATTTATAATATTAATTTAAACTTTGCATTTATATCAACAATTTTCTTCTTTTTTTTTAATCATTATTGACTCATGTTTTTATTTATTAGTTTCAGAGAGATTTTATGATGTTTTATTGTTTAATTATTTTTATTTTTTAAGGTAATATACAGACCATTTTTAATGCGTTTTATTTATTCCAAAAGAATTTTTTTTTTTTTGGATTGGGGAAACGTTTATTGGAATAACACACAACCATACTATTTATATAATAATAAAACAAAATACAATAGAATAATTAAGTAAAAAATAAAATTATATATCTAACCTAAATAAAGATTATTATCATTATATTTAGTTTTGTTTTCGTGAATTACAAGTCCTGCTTCCCTTCATTTTTCATTGTTTTTCTCTAATGCTTCAAGTGATTCGTGGTTGGCCACATGCTGTAATAATGTTTTTCTGTTAACCCTTTACCAATACCCATTCATATATAACCTTTACGGTTTCTTCAAACTCTTTGGAATCTCCTTATTTACAATAGGAAAGTCAAATTTTAACTTCTGAACACTGCCACCATTTGAAATGTAGAAAAATTAAACAAATTGACTAGAAAGTACTATTTAAAATATTTTTTATAGCTAAAGTATCTATTAATAACACCTTCGAAAAGTGTGCACTATGGTTTAAAAAAACAAATTTTATCCCATTTTAGTCTCAAAACATTTTTTATTCCTTTGTCTGACGCTTCGGCCAATTCAGCCACCAAGGACAATCTATCACAAACAGATTTTATTTTTATGAGCTTTAACAATTTTAAACAATTAGCAATATTATTAATAAATTATCATACCAAATTATATTTTTAGAATCACATCATTTAAAATACAACCTTATGCAGGCTATTCGGCCCAGATCATTTATTTCAGTCCACAATTATCCTATGAGACATTGAAACACTAGGGAATCATATAATTTTGTAAATAAGCAATTCTTAGATTATGTCTAATTACCGAATTAGTCAATTGTTCAAATTAAATTAAAAATTAAAACTTTTTATCACAATCAACCTTCTTTGTTAAAATTGATCACAACATTTCTAACCTTCCCTACACTCAGGTCAAGCATTTAATTTATTTATTACAACTATATTTTGGTTTAATTTCCTCTTTCTTTTATTATTAAAATTCATATCAAGGTTAATTAAATTATCAATATTAATTTTATCCCATATTTTTCATGACTTTACTTGAAATCTCTACATAGTATTGGTTCAGATTTCTTGTGTCTGTTTTAAAATTCACTGTATAGTTAATGTTTTCTGATATTTAAAATCACAGTATTTTCAAAATTAAAAGTATGCTAGTTTTTGGTTGCATGCTGCACTAGTGCTGTTTTATTCGGATCTTTCTCCTTGTTAAATCATTATTATGTTGATAATTTCTATCACCCAACAGTTGCTTTGTTTCATTTCTATATATAGCTGAACAATTTGATACGGAATTTTATATATCAATCCCGATTGAGTTTTTGTATCGATTCTGTCCTTCAATATACTATAATGTTTGATTTTATTGTTGTGTCTTTAACTTAAAGAGTACTCATCAACATCATAATCCTTAAAAGACTTCTTAATATCTTCAGATATTCCTTTAATATAATTGAATCCATAATTTTTTTTATTTAAATATAAGAAAGCGGTCAGGGTTGCGGTCAAAAAAAGAACAAATAGTTTAAAACTATTTTAATGTCCAACGTTCGCCCCACTTTGCAGGGCTTCATTAGGGATAAAAAGATACAAAAAAAAAAAAATAAAACTGAGAATATCACAACAATAAGATACAATAAGGTAATTTAAGCTAGAAAAGAAAACTGATAATATTACAACAATAAGATACAATAAGGTAATTTAAGCTAGGATAAATATTATGTAAAAATAAAGATAAAATTATTATTAGATTATTATTAAATTATTAAAGATTAAATTATTAGATTAAATTTTTAAAACATTTTTACTCTTGCCATTGTTACTTATTTTTTTATTCTTATAATTGTTTATTTTATACTGATACTATTTCATGTTTTCCTTCCTTTTATTTATATGTAATTTCTTATCACTTTATTTTTACATAATATTTATCCTAGCTTAAATTACCTTATTGTATCTTATTGTTGTAATATTATCAGTTTTCCTTTTTTTTTTTCTTTTTTTTTGTATCTTTTTAGCCCTGATAAAGTGGGGCGAAACGTCGGACATTAAAATAGTTTTTAACTACTTGTTCTTTTTTTTACCGCAACCCTGACCATCTTCTTAAATTTAAATCTTTAAGGTCTTATATTTTTTTTTTATTATTTACCATTTCGTTTTCTGTTTTATCTGTTAAATTTTGGAGGTTAATTTCTTAAATCTTGTAAATTAATTTTTTTGGGTAAACATTTTCTAGAAACATATTGATTATCTTATTTTTTACTATATGCAACCTAGTTTCATCAGTTATTCTTATAGCTTTTTTTATAACAATTAACAATATAATATGATTCCCTAATGTTTTAATGTGTCATAGCGTAATTTGTGGACTGATATAAATGACCTGGGCAGAAAAACCTGCATGAAGTTGGTTTTTAGATGATATTGTTCTGAAATTGTAGTAATGTATGATAATTTATTAATAATATTTTCAATTGCTTACAATTGTTAAAGGTGATATGTATAATATAGGCTGTTTACGATAGATTGTCCTTGAGGATGGCTGAATTGGCCGAAAGGTCGGACGTACAAAGGAATAAAAAATGTTTTGAGACTAAAATAGGTTAAAATTTATTTATTCAAACAATATTAGCCAGTCTCAAGAAAGTGCAAAAATTATAAATATTGTGCACTATTTTATAATATAGGATTACACCGACACACATAGATAACAATACGCATATGCGATGAGGGAGCACTGAGGCGAGAAGTCACTGCCCAAAATCCCTTTACTCCACTAACTCAGGATTGCAATCATAATAAATCTAGCAAAGAGACAGGTTTTTTAGGCCATTCTCTTGGCTGTAAGCTGAGAGTGATGAAGCTGTGAGGACTCCAAACTGCCTAGCTTACTGTACTTAAGAATGCTGGGCGTCCCTCCAGGCAGTTCCTGGAATGTACTTGGATAAAATAAGGGCTCTATCTAGCTTTAGCCCATCTTCTTTGTGTCCATTAAATTTGAAAGTCCAAGGGGAAAAAAAAAACTATGCAAAGGAATTTCGGAACATAGAGAAATAATTCTTTAATTATTTTCATACGTATGTACGAGTTTTGCATACTAAATCGATAAAAATTAAATTTTTAGGATTGAAGGGTTTTTTCTTAAAGGTTGAATATTAAGAATGGATAAGTAAATATATTGTTTTCTTCTAATAACCGCCAAAATGAAAAATTTGGTGCATGAAATTATTTTACTTCTATTTCTCAATAATCTATAAATAAACTACTTGACCCAATGTTTTTTATTCTTTATTTTGTTCCAAGTATTTGTTCGTTTTTTATATTTTCTAATAGGGCTGATTTTTTAAAAATTTTTCTTTACTGCCTTGTTCGGATTTTGGATGTTCTTTCTGTAATGTGGCTGACAAACCAATATGACCTTTGAGAACATGGTTCCCGAAACGTGTGACAACAACACGAGAATATGAAATTCGCTGACATAGACAAGACGGAACATGGAACTGCTTGAATAAACATTTCGACTAGTATACTGAGTGTCGAGAGTGCGTTCTTGTAATTTGGTCAAACTTATACTGTCTTTTCCAAAAAATCAACGTGGCGTTTGCACATTTTATTACCATGTTTATTAAATATATCCAATTTTGAATGTTCTCTTAGTTTTGTACTCTTTGAATTTCAAGGAAGAAAAAAAATATTATAAAATGAAATGTTAATTGCTAATGAAAAGTGACTGAGCAAAAACAAATAAGGGAAACAAGAAATATATAGGTTTTATTATTCATACCTTTTTTTGATGAAATGTATGGAATTATCTTAATAATTTTTATGATTTTTGGAAGATTAAATCATGCAAGATATATTCGGTTCAGCTGATAGTTTAATGCGTATAGTCCAATTCACTATAACTTAAACCTTGATTATCTGGATTTTCCTTTCGTTTTCTTTTAAGTATTTTAAACTAATTTAATTAAGTAATGTTTTTTTAAAATTATTTATTTAATGTAATTTACAACAGTACAAAACAATACAATCGGTAAATATGTAGTATGTTTCATATACACTTGAAAATCTTTGGAAGGAACCACCCATTGGTGGTACTTCAAACATTAATTTAAATTAGAAGGTCCCGTGACCATCTTCTTTTCAGACGCCTTGGAAGATTATCAGGGATTGTTAAGGATGAAAGATTAAGAATTAATGGGTTAGAATGGTTAAGGAGTTTGGAATGAAAAGACGCATATCTGTTTTGGGTCAAATCTGCAACGAATGAGATGTTAAGGTCTTTGTGAATGAGTTTATTTGTAACGTAATAAGGAGCATCAAGGATTTTACATTGTAAAGATTGGATGCAGGAAGAATTTGATGGTTTGGTGGAGCCCCAGAGCTCAATTCAATATGTCCAAATTGGTCTGATTATCGTAGTGTATACTAATTTTTTGTAGTGAATGGGAAGTTTAGAGCATTTGTCAAGTAAGTGTTGTGTGTAATCGGAATCTACGAGCAGTTTCTTGTCGTTTCAGTCTTGAAATTCAGTAATGTTAAATTAATTTATAATACTAAAAATTTAGGGGAAAAAATTGAAATTACATCATGCTACTACATCACCCCCCTTGTCTTTTAATTTTACACTTTTACTAACAAAAAAATTAATAAAAGTTAAACTGACTCCTGAACTGTAGTTTCATAAGCTTTGGCCACCGGAACCTTTGAGCCAGGTTCATCACGTTGTGGTCACCAATTATTACTATACTTTTTTTTATATTCATGATGAATAAAAAAGGTAATGTTCACTTACTAATTCATAATTCATTTATTAATAGATATTAAAAATTAACATATAATAAAACATACTAAGTATATTTAACTTACCCTCAAACTAAGGCCAAAAAGTATTAAAGATTTTAGCAAACTAAATAAACTGTACATTTTAACCTGTCGTTTGCGTTTTGAGCACCTAAATCACTGGACACTTGTGATTTAATTTATTAAATATTTACATTTAGAGGAGATGGTGATTGATTGATTGATTGGCAGTGCTGCTAAAGTATCTTATATTTAATAGATCTTAGATTTTTCAAAACTAATAATAAATAATCCATTTTTAATAAACGTTATGAATTTTTTTAAACATTGGGTCATGTGTGTTGGAAAGAGCGTCCGAATTGGCTGATTATAGAACACATAAAAATAGAGATTGAAATTTTTGTAGATGCTCCCTTCCGTTTTGTTTCACATGTGGGTTCAAGCTAGGAGTGCAGTTCATTAAGGTATCTTGACAACACTCAACAGACTCCAGAGCTACCAGAATTTCATCCTAAGGCGGATCGTCGGGGTCACCACACTCCACAGCAAAACCATTTTTTTTGTCCCTCTCCCTCGCCATTTCTGGCATACGAGGTGCAACAGCAGTGGGGTAGTACGCTGGGTTTGTGCATGCCACTGCTTCCAAAAAGAGGACTATGAACAGTACCATCCATCAAGACCTCCAGCACCCCTCGGCGCCGGAGTAGATAGGCCAACGGAATAAACAATTCTTTGATGGTCTGACGCCCTGGGCAAACCCACTCATCCGAGAGATCGCAACTTCATCATAACCTAGCAGGTGGCGCTGCCTCTTTGATCGACGTTCAGGGAATAGGTTCGGTCTCAGTCAAAACCCACATAATCAATCATCAGTAGAGAGATCCCTTTCCACTCTCTACTCGTAGACGATAGTGGCCGAATAAAAGCACCACAATGTGTCCCTGCACACAGCGGATCCCATTTTAAAATGCTCTTCAAGCAACAATAGGGTCTTGGTTCTATTGTATCTGTATGTTTTTAAGTGTATGTACTGTATTTGCTTCAGTGATAATCAAAGAAGGGTGAGGAAAAAATATATAGTATCTTGTGTTAATTCCATTATAATAATGTGTATTTGTACACTTGTATATTACGTGGAAGGAAATGGACTCAGGAGGAAAAGGAGCGGCACTCTCAAAGGATGAAGGAGGTGTGGGCTCGAAGGAGCATAACCAAAATTGATTTATCGTACCCTCCAAAAGGGTTATCCGAAAGAGGTTGGGTTATGTGCAGAATTTTTAATGACTTGCAGTTAAAAAAATTTAATGAAAAAATAACTATCAAAGTTAGATAAAATCTCAAATAGAAAGAAGAAAATATCTCTTTGACCGCTTGTTGGAACTAAACTCGTTTTATTAAACATTATTTATAGTTTTTAAAAATATTAGGATAACCTTGACTACATATGATCAGAAAGCAAGGGAATACTTTCTAAACATATTATATACACGTAACGCACACTATTATATCATGTAACGGTAGAGAACAGCCGTGTATGCTTTCGGATCACTTTGTAATAGTTGTAAAGTTCATTATTATCGAATTTATCGTAAGCTAATGTTATAGTCATTGACATTAATGTGTTCATTTCATCTTAATGAAAATGACATTTTTTTTTAGACTAACACAGTAAATTAAATAATTGAAATGAACAGATGTCAAAAGCATTGTCATGTGTATTTGAAGCCTTTTTTAATATACGTATCTAACTAAATTATGTGATAAAGTGAGTGCTAAAATCATAAAATATCCAGGGGAAAATTCTTAATTTGAATTAATTACAAAGTTATGGATGAGATTCCCGAATATTTAATCATGTTCCAGCATGGTATGTACATGAGTTGTTTTCTACGAAGAATTTGTAATTTGATTGAATTATACTGAATGTGTTGTAATTTAATTTGTATTTGAATTACAGAGCAGTTTCAATAACTAGTAATTGTTTCAATTATTTTTCTAGTTTAAAGAACTTATTTGTGATAATTAATAATGGCAATAATATTTTATATTGTATCAAACATGATAAATGATAATAATAAAATTATAACTGATAACGATCAACGCAGAAGAATTGCCTTGAAAGAACGGCTCTTAGCATAAATGTATCGTTGATATCGAATCAGACTAATTCAGACCTAAAAAAAAACTGATTATAACTCGTATTATAACTAACCAAGAACAGTAATTATAACAAAGAACAGTAAAGAAAATGAAGAAACATTATTTAACTTTCATGAGCTCCCTTCAAACGTCGAATCCTTACATATGTAGTCCACTAAAACAAGAAAAACTAAGACAATTTTTAGAATTTTAATTGCGCTTCAGAACATTTTGTTTGCACTGTGATGTATTTGTTTTGCAGACTAGAAAGTATAATACTCAAATCTTTGATATGATAATGATACCTTTAAGTATATATTATCATATTCTTAAGTAGAATTTTACGCTTAAAAGATTTTCTCATGCCCTGTTTGCACACTTTTTTATTCAAGTATTTTCACAAGAAACTTTCTAATATCCGACACCTGGCGGAAATGTGTTTTCTTTCTCACTTATATATTATTCACACATTATAATTCTCAGAGTTTGGAATTGAAAAAATATCTTTTTTATATAATTTAGAGGTCCACACAAATCAGAAGGTAACTCCATTTTATAAAATAAAAAAAATAAAATACTAATTCAGTTTTTAGACGGTACTTTTTATTAAAAAAAAAGTCTAAAAAATATACCTTTTGAATTTTAATTTAACAACGTGGGCTGATATATATGTTTTTTGTGCGTTAAATATGAAAATAAACTACGCTTTATACCATCACGTACAAATTTTTCTCAAACTGATAGTATGGTAACCATTCAGGAATAACATTTCATTCTAGCAAATATATAATTCATTGTTATCACTGGAATGCGAGAAAAATATTATTCCCAACGGCACCAAAATATTTGAGTTTTGTTAAAGTATAGACAAGCAATAAAGGTTTGAAGTTAGAGGAAAAATTAGAAACAATTATATTTTTACTGACAACTGAGAAAAATTTAGAGCTTTTTCTCAATGGTTTTGTAACTTGAGAATTTGTTTCTTTTATTTTTCTTTAGCAGCGTATAACCTTCATTACTCGTTTAATTACCTATGGTAGTCAAATTCAAATGTGTTGTACGAGTTTTTTTTTTCTCATTCTGATGAATTGAACTATTCACTTTCTGAATTTGAAGGCCATAAAAATATTACGAATATACTTTATATAAGTATAAACGCATATATATGAGCACCTAGTAAAGTTTGGTTTGTGCCAATTGGTATAAAAAAAATCTTTTTGATACTTTAAAACAAGTTTCCCCAGTGTCAAGCGATCCACTGCAGTGTAACATGTTTGTTGATATTGGCAAAATGTTCAAACTCTGTGGTAAGCAACGTCAACCCTGTTTTCCATTCGAACTCTAGGCTCATAAGAATCGTAGCTGGATCTGTTAAAAATGCAATTTTTAATTTCCGAGGCCCCTTCAGGTCTATTAGAATTTAGGTTGCCTACAGTAATGAATCATGATTGGCTAGTTGAAACCTGTGGCAATCACTTTCTGTAATGTATGGCCGTTGGGAAATTCCATGTGGATATCTCCAGCTCCTTTCCGAATAGCATTTACGGTTAAACCATCGGTAGAGATCAAGATCTGGTTCACACGTTTTTAGGGTAGGTGCGGTCCATTTTTTTAGTGTTCGAGCTATGATTTCGGGTTGGTTCAAGCCAATTTCTTTGTGACGCCCGGATTTGAGTGACAATATCTGCAGGGACACTGGAGTCATCTACTATCATACAGTACAGCCTTTATTAACCTTTTATGACCAAATTAAAATGTTTTTTTACGAGAGAAACCAATGTGGATACCTTCATGGTCTGCAGGCAAAATTTAAAGATACTGAGTATATATTCGGATATAAAATAAGACTGAATATTTTATAAATTGTTATTTACTTTTATTGAGCAAGTGTTATGGAGTAGGTTTTACCTTTTTATGTAATTCAATTCCCATTTTCAACGTGATCCTGTAATGGGATTGAGATGCATTAGCTTTTGTGTTAAAATTAGGCATTTGTATATCTCTTCAACCCCCTAGTCTAAGAAGACCCGTAATAGACTTTATTTATTAAACCTTTATTTATAAAACACTTTATTTATTAGACCTCCGTTGATTATCAGTATTCCCTGATTTTGGACAACGGATGCTTTTTGGAAATCGGAGTCCCCAGTTCGTTATTCCATACTCCAGCGTGGGCCTGACATATCCCGTATATAGAGATTTGATGTGTTATGGTGTGGTTCCTAATTTGAACCAGGTAACACTCTCATAGGGTTTGTTCTTTTAGCAAACTTAGCGATGCACTTATCAATATGACTTCTCAATGTTAATCTGGGCTCCAAATTGATTCCAAGATAAATTGGCGATTCATCCTTTATAATCAACCTTACAATTAGCTTTAGATTTATGGATTCAGGGATATTTTTGATAGGTTGAAGATGGTGTACTCAGCTTTCCCTGTATTTATCTTCAGTATCCGATTTTCGGTCCATAATAGTAAGTTATCAAGTGCGACTTGAATCCAATATTTTAGGGTTGTGATTGACGTAGTCTTACATCAAAGGTCTATATCCATCAGCTTATCAACATGCTTAGATACATACATGCATACATAGATCAATCTAGCTCATCATGGATAAAATTGGTGACAGAACTCCTCCTTGGGGAACTCCGTTTTTAATTTTTTGGTTTCTGGTATGGATCTCTGTCGAGTGTACTCTGGCCATTCGCCTCTCCAGGAAATTGAAAATTGATATATTGATGAGGAAACTGATATGTCCTATTTTGGTCATTTCAATATTTGTTAATATAAACCTTATACAATACAACTAAAGACACATTTGTATTTCCGGATTTATTAGTTTTAATTATGTGTATTTATTTATTAAGATTAAGATAATTGATCTTATATATTTTTGCTAGCAATACATTTTTAAGTCAAGTTCATACTATTATTATTTTTTAATATGTTCTTTTTAGTTTTGTTTTTTTATAATTGTTTATTTCATAAGTCGACAGGCCATTATATTGGGTTGCTCTTCTTGTGTTTTACCTCCGACTGCGGGCCATTTATCACGTTATTTTCTCTTTTCAGAAATGTGATACTCCATCACTGTCATTCCCGTTGGCAATTGAATGCTTTCCATCGAAAAGGGAATGCCACTATTTTCTCGGCCAAACAAAGAAAAATGTGAACAATATGTCCTTACCTAACAGGTAAGTTCCAAAGTTTTCAAGTAATAATTAGTCATATTGTTTCAGGATAGGGAGGGAGTTGAAAAAAGTAGGTATATATGTTCATTTACAATCTACTATTTAAAGATACTGAGTTTATATTCGGATATGAAAAAAACAACAAAAAAAACCATTAAGGGTAATGCTATGTGGCCTATGTATATTTTTTTTTAATTATATTATTTCAAAATTTTTTGAGACAAGGTAATTATTTATTAAATAAATCAAAAATTAGTATCCAATTCTGTCTCAACACTTTATTTTTCACTAGTCCAACGTTTCGGCCATTCTAGCCATCTTCAAGGACATCTAAATATTCAACAGCTTATATTATATCTTCATTTTTAACACTTACAACATCATTATTCACTATATAATATAACCTACCTTCAATATAAACTCTATTGCAGGCTATTCTGCCCAGGTCATTTTCTTTATTATAAGTTCAAAACCTATTCCAACAGTCAATTATTAAAAAGTCATATTTATTATTAATAAGCTTACTGAGCTTAAGTCTAGTTACCTATTTATTTAAAATTTAAAAACATTAACATTTAATTTTCCTCTATAAGATTATCAACAATTAAATACACCACCATATAACAAACCATTTATAACCTATTTCGATGTCCTTGAAGGTGGCTAGAATGGCCGAAACGTTGGACTAGTGAAAAATAAAGTGTTGAGATAGAATTGGATACTATATTTTTTTGTTAGTCCAAACATATCCAGGCATTGTATAAACGAGATAAAACCCAGCTCTTCTTCTACATATACTGTATTGCCATTTTCTTTTTTATTACTTATTTATTTATCTTTTACTTATTTATTTATCTTTTACTTATTTATTTGTTTCAAACTTCTTTTATCTCTTTTTAATTTATTTATTTTTAACTTATTTTATTTCAATTTTGATGACAAAATAATTACCTATTTCTATTTTATTTTAATTCGTTCCTGCATTTTCATTTATTTACGACGCTTTCCTTTTATTTTTTTATGTGGGCTTATTGAAAGCATCAATTTTAAAGTCCATAAGTTGAAAATAAAACTTTTGTAGTAAACTCAATATTTGCGACAGATCACCAGAAAAGAGGGATATGATATATGCTAGGGCGGGATATAATGAGAGGATACAATATGTACTGTTAATAACGAAAAAAAATTGCAAAGAAAGAAAAAATAAATACAAATTTAATGTAATGTAGTTATTAAAAATAAATATTGTAGCAATGTACTTCATTTATATTATTTTTTATATTGTCTTTTACGATAGATTAGTATGCTGTGTAACTATAGTAACTCACTTTATTCGGGCAGCATCGCTTCCTGTCAATAAAGCATTTCTCTCATGGGGAGGAATAACTTTTTTACTTTAACTTACATTTATGAAGTATGTAATTAGGGAAAATGTTGAGAGTCTTAAAAAACGACCATACTGCTGATATTGAGGAAGCAAAAATATCACTAATTAATCCCAAAAATAGTTAGCATCTGTGCTATTATATGAAAAAATATATATAACGTATTCCGAACGAGGTTACGAGAAACAAAGTTTATTTTCGTATTTCGCAGCTCTAGAGAAGCTATATTACAAATTTTCATAAAAAAATTTTTTTTTTCTCAAACTTTCGCTTTTCAATTTCGGTGGCTCTTGTTTTTTTAAGAACATCAAGCTCCTCCTAATTTACGTGAAACTTAAAATTATCGTAAGATCTATATAACTACACGAAACAAAATAAACTGGACGGAATATCTACGTAAACAAAATAGGAAATTTTCTTTAATTTAACTATTGTTTCTCCCTTAAATTGAGTGAAATCTATAATGTATTCATACGATTCATAAGTGCGGATATTCGGTTTTCCAGCAGTGGTTGTAACTTCCAATAAATTAAATCCAAAAATTTGTATTTCTTTATTTCTATGATTATTTATATTTAGTAGTTGTAAATGGTATTGAAAACGAATCTTACAATCTTAAACAAAAAAAAAAAAAAATCTAGACTAATTTACTAGTGAAGTTTTTTAGTTTAGTATTTTTTTAAAAAATAAATTCAAGCTCATTAATTACAATCGCCAATATTTTTTTTCTTAATCTATATAAGGAAAAAAATTAACTGATATGTAATAAACATTAAATCCTTATAAATGAAAGGCTGGTAAGAATAATATAAGAAACCTTTATAATTTTATATAATGTTTTATTGGATTACTGGAACCAATTTAGTTTAATACGGCTCCTTCGCCATATCACTGTGTTCGCGCCTTTCTTCAGACATTGTTAAAGAGTGACGTTTTAAGTCAAACAGTTATGATAATATTTTTAGTATATGATGGACGTATATGAGGCTAATAGTATGATCAACTACTCGTTTCTTTTGTGGTATGGACTGGCGGGGGGAAATCACGCTAACGATTTCTGAGGCCCCAAAACCCTTATTCTAACAATTTACGATAACCCCATCCGCGGTGTTTCGATGTGTAGTGACAGACAGATAGACATTGATTTTACGAGAGTAGATTATTGGATTTAAGACTGTTACATGTAGTAGTAGGATGTAGAGTCAGAAGTTTGTTTTATAAATAGATGGTACTAGTTGCTTCGCTAAGGCCAACTTTCAGTGTTTAAACTTTTCCAGAGATTAAATAAATTTTTATCAAATAAATATTAATTCTGCTAATGATGAATATCTATCATTAAATAAGTAACAAAGTAATTAACTAAGCTAATGAATCAAATGAAATATATTTTGTATATATGTATTGACTAAAATTGTCATCAGTAATGTTTTAATATTGATTTATTATTCCTACATTGCAGTAATATAAACGTCATGTCAGTAAAAATGCTTGAAATACTAAAATAATAAATTATTGATAAAAAAAATAATTTTTTATTTATTTATTGTAATTTACAACTGTACAAAAAAAAATACAACAGGTAAATATGAGGAATGTTTCAAACACTTGATAATCTTGGAAGGAACCACCCAATGGTTGTACTTCAAACATTAATTTATATTTAATGGTCCCGTCGCTGTTATTTCCAGATACCTAGGAGGATTATTGGGGATTGTTAAGGATGAGAGATTAAGAACTAATGGGTTAGGATGGGTAAGGAGTTTGGAATGAAAGGACGCATATCGGGCCAAATCTGCAACGAAAAAGATCTTAAGGTCCCATCCACAAAGGGTTTATTTGTGACGTAATAAGGAGCATCAAGGATTTTGGAATCTTAGGATTGGATAGAGCAGGAATTCGATAGTTTGGTAAAGCCCTGGACCTAAATTCAGTATGTCTATATTGGTATAATTATCATACTATATAATATTTTTTGTATTGAATAAGAAGTTTAGAGCGTTTATTAAATAGGTAATCGAAATCTAAGAACAGTTTCTTGTCGTTTGAGTCATATGGGGATTCCAACTAAGTCACTTGAAGATGGAATCCTAAGTAGCGAATCTGTTCAAGAGGATTTAGTTGGAAATTTAAAAAAAGATACTGAAGGACAGATGGTAAAAATAATATTAAGTAGGTAAAAAATATACAAGAAAAAGAAAGGAAGTTTATAAAATAGCAATAATCTAATTATAGGTACACTAAAAATTAATAATAATTTAATTATCTTACTTTATATTTTTAATCAGTATTTTTATATTGTTTTTTATTACTTTTCATATTACATTTTCTTTTCGGATGCCACTATAACACATTAAAGAAATGCGGCTTTTCGGTTCTCAGTGAAAAATGCAAAAAAATTAAAACTGACCGGTTTGGCCTAGGCGGATCTGACATTTGCAAAAAGTTAATTTCAGACACATGACGTTGATTCTTCGCTACAGACAGAAGAAGGTTTTTTTGCGTATTCACAGAGAATAAAAAAAAAGTTTTTTTTTTTTTTAAGCGTGCTCCAATGGTATTGCTGTTTGGTTATAAATTAAGAACATGCACAAAAGTTTTTTGTCTTTAATTTTGTATAGAACGTTTATTTTCAAAACATATTTAGTTTTCAAGAAGTAAATGAAAAACTGAAAAACAAATCCAAACTTTTGACATTTTTCTTATTTTATTTGTAAAACAGACGACTGGCGAGGTGGCAAACTTAAAATTAATATTAAGCATACCCAAAAACCTAGAATCGTAGAGGAAAATTGTCCACACTTTTTTGCTTAAAACACGCTTTTTGAACCTTAGATAATTAAGACCTAGATGATTATAACTCTGATTTGATTTTATATGGCACAACCTAATGAAAAAAACTCCTTTTATTTTGCATTGGACGTATTTCTAATGTAGTATTGGATTACTCTATATAGACTATCCCAACATTATCTTAATTATTAAAAAAAAAAAAACAATCTATGGAAGGTCTGTAAGGCTAGTGCCTAACAAGGACCCGAGTTCGAATCTGGCTGTGACAGTTATTATTTATCCTGTTGCTGTTGCTAGGAGTCTCTCCTGCGTGTTTCTATTGTAATGAAAGATGAGTCATTAGGTACATTCTTTATTGTCTAAAAACCAATGTTTTTCTCAAACAAATAGCAACATATATATAATCATTATGAACAAAAATATTTATTCAACAAAAAGTTTGTTTTTTTAGCTAAAAAAAAAACACATAATTAATATTCCAATCATATGGTGAGAAGTTTCAAATGAGTTTGCCACTAAAATGAATATGCATCAATGAAACATAAAATGTGTTATAAATAAAAATAGGTTTAAAATAAATATACTATTGAAATTAAAATGTTGATAATAATTTCGGCAGTAGCAAACGCATTTTAAATATTCTCTTCACTTACGCCGACTATTGCGCTTGAAAATATTAACATTAATAATATTATCTTGCTATCACAAGTCAATCATATAGCTTTAGTAGTCCTCCGGGGACCAACTAGCCTCATTAAGTAAGTGTTTACCTCTAATTGGGGAAAAGTCTGACTTGTACAACTGTGGGTCTAGTAACATAGTACAAGAGCCGGGAAGAAAAAAAGGCAGTTATCTCACCTCAATTTTTGATTACTTTAATGAAAACTATTTATAATTAATAGTCAAATTAATGAGTCTGCCAAGTATAGGTAGGGGGAATACAAAATGGCGGCTGTTTCAAAACCTTAAAAAAACGTTAATTTTTCATTCGAAGTTCTATATCTTAAAAACAGCCAACAACACTAGAAATTCTAAGAAAACATTATTTAAAGAATAGTAAATTTTCTGAAATATTAGCCCTAAAAGAGCTATTTATGTCCAATACTTCTCGAGATATAGCTTTTTAAAAAGCAAAATTTCTTAAAAATCTACTAAAAGATTAGTAGTTAGTTAATTTATTTTGAAAAATCTATATCTCAGGAACTATATGACGTACAGATGTCTATTATCACTCACATTAAAGCTATTTTAATGGACTATAAAGAAGTTTATGACCTTTAACTTCCTAGGAATAGTAGTTTTCATGATATTTGCTAAAATAAATTGATTTATAGTTGTTCCGACAATAAGTTTGATTTATGAAAAACGTCATTTCAGAAACCATTGGATGTACAGATGTCTGCCAGCGATCAAATTAAAGCTAGTTAAATTTACTACGAAATATTTAATTATGTTTATCAATTTATTTTAGCAAATATCATGAAAACTACTATTTCTACGATGATAAACATCATAAACTACTTTATAGCTCATTAAACTAGCTTTAATTTGAGTGCTAATAGACATCTGTACATCAAATGAATTTTGTGATATAAATTTTTCAAAATAAATTCACTAACTACTGAACTTTTAGTACATCCCATACAACATTTTTAAGAAATGTTGCTTTTTAAAAAGCTATATCTCGAAAACTATTTAACGTAAATAACTCTATTAGGGCTCATATTTTAGCAAATTTACTCTTCTTTAAATGACGTTCTCTTAGGTTTTCTTGTGTTGTGCCTACGTTTTAAGCTATAGAGCTCGGAATGAAAAATTAGTTTTTGTTTATCGCTTTGAAATAGCCGCCAATTTTTATTCCCCCTACCTATACTTGGCAGACTCATCAATTTTAATTAGTAATTATACATAGTTTTCATTAAAGTAATCAAAAATTGGGGTTAGATAACTGCCTTTTTTCTCCTCTTGGGCTCTTGTACTAACAGTACGCCTTTACAAATGACACCTCCCCTAACCATTCATGGATTGTAGTGATGCATATATTTTTTTTTTTATTTAACCCCAATCTATGGTGAAATATGTTTGGAATACGACAAATTAAAAATAAGTTCGTATATATACAATAAAGTATTAATATTAGAAGAAGACAGTTAACCGTATGAAGTAGATTGTAGGAAGTTAGTCCGGGTGGCGGTCAATAAAGGTTTCAAAATAGTAACAAAAAACTATTTATTGTTAACCGACGTTTCTTCCTACTTTTCAGGGCTTCGTCAGGGCTCATGATAATGGTGGCATACAAACCAGTTGGTACACCATTCTTATCAGCTCTGACGAAGCCATGTAAAGTTGGAAGAAACGTTAGTTAACAATAAATAGTTTTTTGTTACTATTTTGAAACTTTATTGACAGCCACCCGGATTATCTTTCTCCCATCAAAATAAAATAATAAGTTCTGAGACTACCAAAGCATGTAAATATAAAGTAATATTTTTTCTTCTTATAATATGTTTAAATTAATTTTTAAAAATAGTTTGGATTTTACAATTTTTGATGTTCAAATTTATCAGTTTTACAACATTTTATTGAAAGAATGGAGTTATAGAACAAAGTTGAAGGGGCTTTGAGAGGCGGGCTTGAACTAAGCCGAAGCCATGGCGACCGACGGGATCGCTCAAAGGCTCCTTGATTAATCCTATTGTTGGATTAACTCTCCGCAGCATTATCTGCTATATCCTCATTCAGTTCCATGTTTGTCAGTATAGCTTCTTGTCTTCTGTCATGTCGGGAATCCTATCTGTAATTACATCCGATTGACATCCAAGCAACTGGGAGCTTGCGCGTTACATGAATACACGAGTTTTCAAACTCAATTCTAACTCGTATTATTTAGCTTAAAATCATTTGTAATTCTATGTGTAGGAATAAATAGTCGAAAAGGAAAAAAAAAATCGACATTATGTGAAGTAAAATTTGAAAATACTTTTTTTAAATCCTTATTACATCGCTAATGAAGTCTGCCTGTCAGATCATGATAACTGTAAAAACAGCAGGTGTTCCGGAGAAACTAAAAATTAATTTTTAATTAGGGGGCTTTGAGTGAGTATTGTGTAATTATACGCTAGAAAAAATCCCGGATAGGGCCGTGGACTCGGAACTCCCAACTTTTGGATTGGTAGACAGGCGTGTTACCACGCTTCTACGGTAACCCCCATTAAAACTTAATATTGAAGTATTGAATATGCACAACACCCCCCAAAGATTATTGTATTCCAAAACAATTTAAAATGTTTGCTTATTTTTCATTTGAAGCTCCATATCCTTAAATCAAAAGCATTATAGAACTTTATTTAAAGTAGAACAAATTCTCTTAAAAACGACTAACCAGTAGTTAGTGAATTTAGTTATATTTTAGACGTACAGATTAAAGCTACTATAGGCAAGCACACAAATTAAAGCTAGTTTAATGCGCTATTAATTAGTTATAACGTTTAACTTCCTAAGAGTAGTAGTTTCCATGATATTTGCCCAAATAAATTCATAAGGCGTTAATTTCTAGTTGTTCAGAAAAAAAACTTAAAGTTTATGAAAAATTATATCTCAGGAACCATTAGACGTAGAGGACATGGGCGTACCCATAGGGGAGCAGCTTCCTCCCCCCTTAGGAGTGAAAAAAATTATTAATTTAATAAATAAATATTTTTTCAAGCAAATACTAATTATGATAACTAATAAAGCACTGGGACAATTATATATAATGTTTCGCCTTTTCCGTGGAATGTCACAATCTGATTAACTATGGCTTGCCCCCTCCCCCGATTGACTATGCTTGTCCCCCCCCTTAATTTTAATCTTAGGTACGCTCTTGGTAGATGATAGAATTATTTTTTAAAAATTTTCATTTCAGTCCTGTTCTACTATTCCAATGAGGATAAATCCTATCTGATTTTAAAGACATCGTACATTGATTTACCGAGTTTAATCAAAATTGTTTGAGTGGTTTTTAGAACAATCCTAAAAAAAAAAAATTGGTTGATCCATTTATAAGGAAAAGTTTCGGTTACATCCCCGACTTAAACGTGCACTAAATATGTAATTTTAGTTTCGTTTTTCAAGTTTTTAACTCGTGAATTTTGTATTATCTACTGGAACATCGGTGTGCTAATAACTGTAATATGGTTATTCTTACACTATTCAACGGAAATTAATTTTAAATTTAATTAATTGTCAGCAAGGATTAGAAACATAATAGCAATTGGAAGACTGCCTTGCTCAATATTTTAAATAGTCGGGAGATAGAGCATTAGCTAGCCACCTGTAATCCTTTCGATTGATCATTCACATTCGATGCGGAATGACATTCTGGAGTGTTAGTCGAGTGACATTCCAGATAACTGAAATTTATATCAATTTTGAACGAACTTGACAATAAAGTCCGTTTTCATTTTGGACCCTATGTTCAGAAAATATTATCATTATTTCTATATTAATACTATATATATTTTTTTCTATCAATAAATAATATAAAACATTTAATAATTTAAAAAAATAAATAAATGAACATAAAATATGCGTGTGTTTTTATTATTTTATTTTGTCAACAAAACTAATTTTTATTTATTTCTAACCAAAAACCTACTTATTTATGAACATAATTGATTTTTATTTATTTCTAACCAAAAATCTATTATGGCTACTACAATTTGAGAAACGTACCTTTTTCTTTTATTTCTCCATCTAGCTTATTCATACAACCATTCAATTTTTTACGTATTCCCTAATTTTTTTAGATCAAAAAATAGATATTTATGCTTAACAGTTCGATGTTTGTAGCCCATTCTGTACAAATTCGTGTATCCTTTCCAGGAATCTGATACAACTACACTACGGTACAACTTCGTTTGCATATCTCCAATATATTTTTTTACCAAAAAAATTCATTTTATTGTCCTGTGAACATTCTGGGAAAAATGTTTTTACTCTAGTGTAACGCAAAATGTCCTTTTTAGCATTATTAACACGCAAAAAGTGCTTTTAAATGTGTACATTATGAATTTAATTTTAAAATGAATATCAAGTTATCATTAACTAAACAATGAACATATCTTTTAATATTATATAAATTATTATTCTATAGTGGCAATACTATAATTAACAAGTACCTGTTTCTGCAGCTATCGTCTGTTGCAATCCGAACACAAAGTTATTTACTGAAAATTACTGAATAAATTGAAAATAGTTATTTTAAGCATTATTTTTATTGGTTTTATCGTTTTTTCAAATAACTATTGAATGTTAATCAGATGAACTTTACCATACATCTATTTATCCTGTCTATCAAACAGGCATCTATAACCAAAATCTAAAGCGGGTGGGACCACAGGGCACAGCTAGTAACAAATAATGAATTGATTATTTTTATTTTTAATTCTCTAGATCATTAAAACAAAGTTAGATAATGAAGCTTAGGGAAATTCATGATAAAAGCCAGCCCTATAGTCATATAAAGTCCAGTAACTAGGACAGTTAGAGGCTAAAAGTTTATTCCTAGGTCCTTTCCTGGATAAAACAAACACGGCATCCATCTCTTGGAAATGTGGCCGGGACCTAAACAGAGAAGCTTAGAAACTTTTACTTGACTGGTTGGCCTAACTCGTGCCGTCGGATGTTCTGGTAATAAGGGGTGATAGCTTCGTTTCTGCCTGTTCTGTTCAATTTGTTGAAGTGGCTTATTTAGCTAATGTAACGGAAGAGAAACTTGTCCTGTCGTATCATTTTAGATATTTCCTTCCATAATTTATGATCGATGTACCGAAATGTACAAAACTTATTTAAGGGCTTTGGGATTGTTGTTGATCCAATTATATTATTATAATAAACTTAAGTATTCCATGAAACTGTAAGTTGGAATTTAATTATTGATAAATACAATCTGTAAAGATGCGGGCCGTCTGTTAGGCGTCGTTACTGCAGGGTTCGAATCCGCACTTAGGGTCGACTTTTATATTTATGGTGGCCCCACAAAAATAACAGTATCTCAGAAATTACTAGCAAAGCGTTAAATGAAAAAAAAAACTCTTAGATGCTAATTCAGTATCACACAGTCAACCTTCTTTGTTACATGTTATGTTTGTGATAAGTAATTTTAATTTTAATCTTATGTGAACTATTGACTAATTAGGGTAATTTATGGACTGATTAAACGACCTGGACAGAATACCCTGTATAAAGTTGTTTTTTTTTTTAAATGATTTGGTTCTAAAATTTTATTAAGATTGTCCTTGAGGTTGGCCGAAACGTCAGACTTATAAAAGAATAAAAAATGTTTTAAGACTAAAATGGATAACATTTTATTTATTTAAATGCCTAGTTATTGTTATTAATTTATCCTCACTTTACTATTAATTTGTGGACATTTGTCATATCAATGCAACTTTTTTTTTCTTTTTTTATATTCCAAACTAAATGTAAGTACTATTTTAATTTAAATCTTTATTTATTTTTTTATTTTGGTAATAATTAATTTACTTAACCTATATATGGAAATACAGTAAGGGGAGTATTGCCGTCGTAAAAAACAAAGAAGTAGCCCATGTGAAACCAGCTGGGATTATTTTCAACTCAAAGTAAGTCAGTAAGTGAAAGTTCGTGATGCGCGCACATAGAAATTACAATTATTTTACTAAATAATTATGAATACGTGTTTAATCATTTTTTAAGTAACGTATGTGTATAATTTATTTTATTTTAATTTTTTGTTCTCTCTTCGTATATATATATATATATTATTTTTAGAAGATATTTTGCTTCACTGTTCTCCGTCTTGAATATTTTTCTTGAAATTTATGTTTATCTAATTTTTTTTTTATTCACTCTTGCAATTGTTCGGAATCATTCAACATTCCTTACCTATGTAAAGAAAATATTAAACATTTTATTGCTATATTGATATGCTAAGAGAATAGTAATAAGTCATCTCTCCAAATATTATACAAGGAGAAACTTCTGAAATATGTTACACAACTAGTAAAGAATGAGTAATGTTTGTCTATTCCAGTGGCGTGGTTGGATAGTGGGGGACAACCAAGAGTCAGATATGGTATCGTACGCCAAGCTGTTCAGGACTACCGAAGAACAGGTCCAACCGATTGAGGCCTCTGTCCTTGGTGAGTTTTTGAGTTTATATTATCTAAAATTTAATATAATAATATTTATTATATCGTTTTAAAATTGTTATTATCAATTATGTAAATAAAATCCTATATTTAAAACCCCTAATAATTAATTTCTTTTGAGATATTGTTCCGAAGTTCCAAAAGAGGATTTTATGTATATCTCTTCACGGGAAATTTTTACCTTATATTAGATTGAAGCTATATTTTGTCTTTATCTTTCATATCGGTGTAAAGTTTGGATAAAGTGACTGTGTCTTTGTATTTATTAAAAATATATATCTACAATAGTCAAGAAAAATACTATCACTATAAATATATACTTTTTTTCCTTTATTTTCTTTATATTTTAAGTTGCTTCTAACAATCATAAAAATTAATCATTTCAGAAAAACCTCTTGCATGTGTTTTTTGATTGTTGATATAGCATCTAAACATAGTTATAAAGAAAAGAAGGGATATGAAATTGTTATCTGAAACGATCTAATTCTTATAAATTAAAAATATAGAAAATTAAAACACACGATTAGCTATGATAAATTCTTGTTTTTTTTTTAAATATTACTTAGATTAAATGCTAACTTTAATTGCTACCATACCAGTTAATAAAACTGGACTGGCTAATATAAAGCTATTCTTCGTTCTAATTATTTACTTGAAAATAAAACTTATATTATTTGATAAAACTTATTATATTTGATACAATTAACGATTTGCATACAACAAACATTTAATTCATGATTTAAATACAGGGAAATTATTCGACAAAAGGCTAATAAGGAAGCAATAATATCTTGATTTCGTATGCAAGATGTCCCCTAGAAAAATATTCTATAGTATACGAAGCACGACTTAGATAAAAACAAATCATTGTTTCCAAGGTTAAAATCGAAATATATATTTTCAACCATAAACAAAATACTCTTCAAAGATACTTTCGAATTCAACTGAAATTTAAATAAATTATTTATATATATATATATATATATATGTGTATTTTTTCCCAAAAAGGCTACAAAAGTTTTGTTGAACTTGTTATTTCAACAAGCGGTCTAATGTGTTAATTATCTGTTTGGTCCTGTCACCAATTAAATAAATTTACAAGGATTAAATTCAGAATTTTTTAAATATTTTACTGAAGTACTGTTATTTATTTATTTTTAATAACTAATCATCTGTTATTGTCAGTAATATTTTAAAAAGTAATAAAAGAAATTACAAAAAAAAAATTCGAAGTTGAAAACAAATTTCCGGAAATATTATAAGAGTATAATATAGTTTTAAGCCTTATTTAACAGGTGGTGTCACTGTTGTTATGAAGTTAAGTACCGAAATTAATTACTTGCTTCAACTCAAAAATAAAAATTAATTAGACGTTAATAGTAGAGGCCCATGGAAATACCCAAGTAAATTCACTGTGAATTATTTTATAATTTTTCTTCTCATCTTTTAATTTGAAGAAATAATGTTCTCATTGTCTATAAACCATCAAATTGCTCTTGTCAATAATTCCTTTTTATTTACTGGTAGCCGAAACATGAGTAGTAGCATACTTTATAATTATAATGAATTGATATATATGAGGGTTTAAGCAATTGATACAAGCAACTGGGGTTTGAGCTATAGCAACTGGAAGAAAACTGCTTTTTCGTTTATTTATTTTTATAACGGACCTTTTTAATCTATAAGAAAAAAAATTACACGTTTAAAAAAAAACATTAAAAAACAAATTTTTTTTTGTTAAAAAAACATATTTGTTTTTTACTTATATAATGAAATAATTATTTATTATTAATAAACCATTTTGTAATTTTTTTTTTTTATGCATCGATGAGTAGTTCTTCATCAACGTGCAAAGTAAATAGAAAGGAACGTTTAACGGTTTTTTGGGTATTAGAAGGAACTAGAATATAGGTCACGTTAAAGACAGCTCTCTATTAATCATTTAGGTTGTTATTATTGAAATACTTGTTGAATTAAACCAAAAATGTTTGGAATATAATCATAATTTATTACGTCCTAATTAATATAAATTTAATATTGCATTGTGCTTTGAAGCGTCATTTTCTATTTCACTGCGCACAATAACAATCCACTTAACATCAATTAAGAACTTGGAGTTTAAACACAATTGCTAAAGTCTTTATTAATAGTTGTTGATGTCCTTCTATTTCAATGTCAGCTTTAAAGTCGAGAGTATCTTTGAAGATAATTTTATTAATAGTTTAAAATATGTTTAACGATTTTAACCTTGGGAACAAGGAACTGTTCTTATGTGAGTCGTGATTTGTATATAATAGAATATTTTTCTATGAGGCATCTTGAATACGAAATCAAGATATTATTGCTTCCTTATTATAATTTTGTGGAATAATTTCTCTGTATTCAAATTGTGCATTAAAGCTTTTTATTGTTAACCAATTGGCAATTGTATTAAATATTTTCCGATTAAAATAAGTTTTATTTTCAATTAAATATATAAAACAATAATTACTTAATATTAACCAGTCCAGTTTTGTTAACTGGTATGGTAGCAATTGAAGTTTGATTTTAATGGAAGTAATTGTTAAAAAATAATCTAGTAAATACCTATATTTTTTATAATACAATTAATCAATAATCATGTGCTTATATTTTCTCTTTTATTAACTTATTAGAGTCAGAATTATGTGGTTTCAGATAACAATGTTATATCCCTTTTCTTTATCAAATCTTGAGATGTTACATCAACAATTCAAAAGTACCTTTTATAGCTTAAATGATTTAGCTTTAAATGATTAATTTCTGTGATTGCTAAAAGTAATTAAAAATTATTAAATAATTAAATAAGCGAACAAAAAAAAAAAGACTTTTTTCCAAGTTGAAAAAAAATTTACAGAAATAGCTGTGGCAAAATAGGTGCAAAACATCTCGAAAAACAAGATAGTTTAGAAATTATCTAGCATATTAAGCTAATGGAGGCAATTGAGAATGACGAAAAACCTATAAATAAACTTAATTTATTAAAAGGATTTTGCGTTTCCATTTATG
>NW_027115075.1:613314-615103 GCF_000696795.3 Halyomorpha halys
AAATATATAAGCATTAGTGAAAGTTGTGTGATACACTCAACCCAACATATTTTTAAATTCTGTTTAAAAAAAAAATGTTCCTAGGTGCTGGGATTCATATTTCTACTGTAGTCTATTCTTGTAAAACTTGGTGTAAAGCAACCTCAGAGGATTGTCTTGAGGAATGGAAGAGCAAAATAAGTTAGAAACTAGTGGCTTTGGGTAGTTAGGGGACAGGGCCGAAATTCAGAGAAAAATAAAAAAGTTGAAAGATAAGAATCAAAAGACATTCATATTTTAACATAAGTTACCCTTTCTCAAACAGATAATTAATATATAATATGTTAATAAACCAATTTTTTCATTAAAAAAACTTACATTGAAAATAACGTGAATTCCTTGCGAATGTTAATATAATTAATATCAAGTCTGGCCAAATTGTATTTATTTATCAGTTACTAAAACAGACGTCGTATGTTACTTCGTATTATCAATGAGTTAAATATTTAAACAAAATTTAAATAATTTAAATTTACTGAGTTAGTCCAATTTGATACCGCTTGTCGTCTCTCAGTAAATATACAAGCCATGTTTGTTCTGCCGACTCAGGGCAAACAGAGCTTAAACAGAAACAGCGACTTGTTTTTCAGCGAGTTTTCCATCCGTTCGAGGCCTTTGTTAATGTTTATGGTCAGGGAATCCTTAATTTATTCAAATTACCATGTTGAGAAGTAAAAAAAAAAAAACATTTTTTTTTATTACCTGTATTAAATGTAATTAGTATTGTTAATATCTTGACAGGGCACTATTTTGTTAATTTTAAACTGTTGACCTATTTATTTGAAAGTAATAACAGAAAGTTTTGCAAATTGTTATTTTTTTATTTTTATTAATACTTATTATTTTTATCAACTGGACAAAAAAGGCCATTCTGTTGGATGTAAGACGATGGACTCATGGACTAATTGCAAATTAAGTATACACCACAAATATACTTTTACATAAGTACGATAGAGTTGGTTTCTATTATATACATATAATATCTCTGTATTCAAATTGTGTTTTTTTTGTTAACCAATTGGCAATAGTATTAAATATTTTCCGGATAAAATAAGTTTTATTTTCAAGTAAATATATAAAACACAATAATTACTTAATATTAACCAGTCCAGTTTTGTTAACTGGTATGGTAGCAATTAAAGATCGATTTTAATGGAAGTAGTTTTTAAGAAATAATCTATTAAATACCTATATTTTTAATAATTCAATTAATTAATAATCTTCTGTTTATTTATATTTTATCTTTTATTAATTTATTAGAGTCAGAATTATATGGTTTCAGATAGTAATTTTATATCTCTTTTCTTTATCAAACCTTGAGATATTACATCAACAATTCAAAAATACCTCTAGTATTTAAGCTTTAAATGATTAATTTCTCTGATTGTTAAAAGTAATTAAAAATTATTAAAAAATGAATAATTGATAATTAAATATTTAATAATTTGATAATTAAATAAAGGAAAAACATTTTTTCCAAGTTGAAAACAAATTTACAAGAATAGCTGTGGCAAAATAGGTGCAAAACATCTCGGAAAACAAGATATTTTAGAAAAAACATCTAGTATATTAAGCCAATGGAGGCAGTTGAGAATGACGAGAACCTAAAAATAAACTGAATTTATTTAAAATATTTTGCGTTTCCATTTTTGTTATGATTATCTTAACTTTGACTATAAAGAGAGAGAAATACTTTATTCATCTATGCTGCCCAAATACATCAGGTTGCTACATCACAATCCGTAATCTA
>NW_027115075.1:615209-619409 GCF_000696795.3 Halyomorpha halys
AGATATAGGTAAAATTTCAGTTTTTTAAATATTTTTGTGATACAAAACCCCATAGAGTGTGGAAAGAATAGCTTTCAACTTTGTCTCATTCTCAAAAGCCAGTACAATTTATCTTTAGTTACATACTCCTTTCTGTAGTTTGAAAAAATTAAAACATTACTCTGTTCAATTTTATCTTGAGAGTCTTGTGATACCATGAATGGGAGTAGGCGAAAACCAAAAAAAAAAATATATAAAGATTGAGCTGACCGTTAGCAGTTACTAACCTTCATTTCTACTGGTTCACGAGGCAGAAGGAGGCCACCAGAAAAGTGAAATATGTCTGGTTCGCTAGAGGAAGGGTTCGGCGACAGTATGGTTCCCAGCAGTCATAATTATTTAGGAAGAAGACTTCGAAGCCCTTCAAAGCTGGGAAATATTTTCCACATAAAATTTTTTTTCTTTATTTTATATTATGTGGATATCCAATATTTTATGTAAATATTTACATGTTAATTCTTTTTTTTCCAATATGTTTCCTTTTTTTATGCTATTGTTCAAATATAAGAAATATTATTATTTATTTTCTATTTTATCAGAAGTTGAGTGTTTTTAATTTTTACATATTTATAACACGTTGCCTAACTATTAACTATCTCTTTTTCTTAATATTGAATATTATTATTGACACACACAATTTTGATCCAAATATACTCTCAACATTTATTTTCAGAAATTCTCTGATGTCATTGATGTCATATTCTTTAAAATATTTTCTGCAGACTAATTGCCCATGTCATAAATAACTTTTTATATTTTAAATCTAAAACTTTTTCACATAAATAATTGTCTCTTTTTCTACTTACAAACTCATTTATAACAGAACCTGAGGGCCAAAACGTTGGAGACTTTCTGAAAATAAATTGTGAGCGTACATTTGGATCAAAATTGTGTGTATTAATAATAAAATAAACCACTCTCAAACAATCATTATAATAATGAGGTGTATATATAGTTTATACAGTGTAGATATATTTCATTTTCTGTCATATTGTTCAATTTGTAGATTCAATACTTGTTTTTTTCAGTTTTTTAGACATTACTTGCATATCTTATGTTATACATATCTTCTTACCTACATATTTCATCTTTCACTGTTTTCAATCTACTGCCATCTAATTCCACGATTATCATTCAATTTTTTTACTATTCAATTATCAGCTATCAATTTTTTATCATTTATGATTCAATTCAATATTTTGCATAGTTCCAAATTTTATTATTCAAAAATTTAAACCTTAGATTTTTCAACCGCGTTGAAACGAGGCCATAACATCTAATGATGTTGTTAAATCTTTTTAGGAACGTAAAAATTAGATTTTTTTTTCTGAAAATTCTTATTTTTATCTAATGATCCATTTTTAAATCGATATATATGAGGGTATTCTTCAACGATCAACTAATAACAATATGTTATGAACCAAATCTAATTGAAAATTTATTTTCAAAATCGTTATGCAGGATACCTGTATAACATTTTCTGGCCTGGAGAATTCCTTAGAGGTAATAAAAAAAAAAAAGTGTGCATGGTTCTTTTATATTTTACATCTCAATGTCGTTAGCGAAGTTTAAATTCATATCTATATCTAAGTTACACATCTAATTCTAAGTCTAATGAATGATAAAGATTACTAAATATATGTATATATATAGATGACCGTAAAGATTTAAATATAAGTAGATGGTCAGGGTTACGGTCTGCTGGGTTGCCTTTTTTTGACCGCAACCCTGACCATCTACTTATATTTAAATTAACTTACCATTTTCCAGTTTAATTTGTACTGGTATTGAACTAACAGTGGTTTCTGTCGCCAAACCTGATGCCACTTTTATTGTTTATATCAAGGTGTTTCTGGCTAATGTTGGCTTTCTGATGAGCCATTAATATTAGATCTTCAATTACCTCTTCATTTAGTGAGAATAGTGATTTGAGATCTCTAAGCGAAAAAGGAAAGTATAGTGATGAGTTTTACCTTGTACATTCTTATCATTATTTTGAATTTCCCTATAGACAAAAGGTTTTCACTATCAATGAGGCCTCGGCGCTAAGCAGAATCCTGTCGAGACAAAGGAGCAGCGTGGGCAACTATCGATTCTTGGCCCTATAACTCGATTTGTGCTCCTTTTTCATTAGGATTGCCTCCTATTCGGCCTTTTGTCTTGAGCATTATCTCCCCCGGCCAGGGCGTCCCAAATGAGAAACTTTTAACAGAAACACTAAAACTTAGGAAGGGCTCTGTAGCCAGTTAATTTAATTTAGTTGATTTGGGATTATAACCTGTGAGCAGTTCTCTAGATCATTAAGTCTTGAGATATTACTCAGTAATCCCTTGATTCCTCAAATAAGCTTTAAATTATTTGTCGCAAATTATTTTCTGAGGTAATTTGTGCAATATATGATTTTGAATACATCCATATTTGATGGGACAGGGTATTGGTTATTGGTTATATTATTTTAAAGTTTATAGTATGACCTCTTGCCCTACAATATCCTTTAATAATATCCCACTTATTCCTGTCGAACAGATCCGATACTTAGGACTACATCTCGACAAACGACTGACATGGAATCCTCATACAAGACTAAGAAGACAAGAAACTGCTCGTAGATTCCGACTATTGCAACATTTACTAGACAAACGGTCTAAATTGCCAATCCATTACAAAAGACTGATCTACATGACTATCTGGACATACGGAGTTGACCTTAGGGGCTTCACTAAACCATCAAATTCCTCCTGAATCCAATCCTTACAGTCCAAAATCCTTCGTAAGCTCCTTAATGCTACTTACTTTGTAACAAATCAAGTCATCTATCAGGACCTCAATGTTCCATATGTTCCCGATTTGGCCAGAACCAGATACCATTCCTTCCATGATAAACTTCTCAACAACCCAAATCCCCGTGTGTCTAACCTGGCTTCTCCTTCATTACCTAATAATCTTGTTGTATATATGTTTATACAGTTGTAAATAACAATAAATAAATTATTAAAAAAAAAAAACCATATAGTTTTCCATAAAATTATTAGATGTTACTAATCATGTCCTGTTGAGCATTTTTTACTTTTTTTTAGCATTTTTACAAAATCTTCTTTATTTTCGTACTTCATTACATAGTTGTCGTTTCGGACATTATTTTTCCCTATCTTATGAACTGTCTAACTAATAATTTTATCCTTATTCCTGTTGTTTTTTCTCTACATTGTGATCAGTAGTTAGCATCACTATAACAAGGGGAAAACTACACAAAAAATACATGCTGGCGTTATTTAATTCAAATTATTTTATACAATACATTTATTTTCCTAAAGGATTTTTCGATATAACTTTAAAAAACAACAATGTTTCCGACCGAATTTTTCAATTTAAATTTTATTAAAGTTCTTAAAGCTTATTATCAAAGTTTTAACTAAGACAAATCCAATTCAGGTAGATTACTTCTTTTTTTTTAAAAAACTATGTCTTTATTGATGTTTTTCATAGCTTCTAATGTTTCTTCACGTTTTTACTGACACGCAATTTCCCCATTTGTTTTTCATTTTTTTTTCTGTATTATTTATTTTTAATTTTAAATCTGCCTTTGGGGTGTAAATTTTTAGATTTATCATTTTTATTCGTCTCGAGTTTTATATAAAATCCATTAATTTTGGAGGATCTAATGACACATGAGTTTCATTTCTAAACATTCAAGCATGCAAACATATGAAAGTCTACGTAAAGGCAGAGGTTCAACAGTATTGGATATCTTGTGTGTATATAAAGAGGCCGACATCACTCTGCTAACGTCATACTTCCGATTCGGAGTGAATGGTGAGGTACACACATTAATCATGCGATGTATACCCACGGAGGGTGGCCACGGTCGGGAATGAATATCAACTACTGAGCTTAGTTAATAAGGGAATAATGTTTGTGGGATCGTGATCTACTTCCCTTTTCATCCGCTTCCATAATTTGATTTATGAGATAATATAGCATTATATTTTACTAATGCAGGAACCTTATAATCTACACTATTATAGACATAGTTATGGCAGGATTACGACCGAGTACGTACGAAAGCTGTTGTTGTTGATTGTTGCTTAAAGGCGTAAAACCCTCTGGTCATCAACGCCTATGGGATGATAAAAGTAAAAAAAAAAAAAATAAAAAATAGAA
>NW_027115075.1:619829-631682 GCF_000696795.3 Halyomorpha halys
AAGCGGGCCAGAGCAACCTCCTCCCTGCGGCTGTTGCGGTAGGATGTCGACCATGGTTTTACTGATCGTTTTCTTTCTTTTCTGCCACTAACTTTTTGCATCGGTAGTTTAGTGGTAGAACTCCTGCCTATACGTACGAAAGCTTATAATTATTCTGTTACTGCACTGTCCCTATGGGTCGTTTCCTGATGTTAAATAGCTTAAAATATTCTTCAAAAAACGAACTATCTAACTAGAGGAATTTAATTGTTTAGTGCAGCCCTAAAGTCCAACTCCTTAAGTCCAGATAGACCTTATTACAAGTTGAATGATACCTTGAAAAATAATTTATAATTTTATTCGTTTTGTTAATTTGTAAAATCGACTTGCAAATATATTAATTTTAAGTATATATGACATTTTGTTTACTAAAAAACATTTCATTGTAAAAAAAAAGTGGCGTGAAAGAAAGGCAGTCCTTGATTATAAACATTGACTTGATTGCTTATAGTGCAATCCCGCGGCTCTATTATCACTCCATACTATGCATCTGATCGAGCCACAATCAGTTACGCCACAGGGGCCCTTATTTTCTTTCTTACCTCAAGAACGTCTCTGAAATCATCTGGCAAGGTTAGATATGTACATTTATGCATATTGCTCATGGCACATTTCTCAATGGTTTTTCTTCGTTTGTTTGTTTATTGTTGCTTAAAGGCGTAAAACCCTCTGGTCATCAACGCCTATGGCATGATAAAAGTTTTGTGAAAATTAATAATAAATAAAATAAAAATAATAAATTAAAAAGAAAAAATCGAAGAGGAACAGAGAGAAATACTTTATTCATCTATACTGCCCAAATAGATCAGGTTGCTACATACACAGCATACTGATCGATCCATAATCGGACATATATAAATTACATATAATACATGGTATAAAATAAAAAGAAAACAGTTTTTTATCCCTACAGTTTCCTTTTACAATAAATTTCACTATACGCCAAATACAAATATTTCAATTAATTCCTTTTTTTCTTTCCCTCATCTGTTCCTTCAATTTCACCTTTTCACAATTTTGAATTCACCCCATCAACAAATTCACTCTCCCGAATTCAGCCTTACAGATCCTCTCCAGTGACCCCCTAAACAAATTCACTATTAGACGGCAATGTGAGATCAGACCATTAATAATAGTCACAGCAGTGGATCAGTTTACCAAAAAACAAACAAATAAATACATTTTACGAGAACAAGACTAACACATAGATTCAAAGGAAAATATAATAAAAAGCCGGGTACAAGAACCACTTGAATGGATAAATATAATATATAAAATATAAAATAAAATAATTTAATGAATAAATAAGTTTAAACATAATTTAGAAAGACGGCGATGTGCTTTTAAAAATTCAAACACTAATGTAATTTTAGCTTCCTCATCTGTGAGACCTTCTGATATATTTGGGGTCAGTCCTATCCTGTTTATTGTTGGCAAATAGTGAGTACATTCTTCAAAAAATATGTCTAATCGTAGGAATGGACTGACAATATTTGCACGTTGGAGGTGGCAGTTTTCTGATCAGGTGAGAGTGCGTGAGGAGAGTATGACCTATTCTCAAGTGGGTTAGAGCTACTTCCTCCCTGCGCTTTTGTTCGTTTTTCATTTTTAAAAAAAGTATAGGTAGTTATTTATTTTCCTTTTTTTTTTAGAAATAATTTGTTTCATATTTTTTCGTCTTTTGTATTTTCTTCCTTTAAAATATATTAATTTGTTCTATATGTCCTTAAAACATTATTATTTTATTTAATTATTTATGCTTTTCTTTAATTCATTTTGTCTGATTCGTTTTCCTCAAACATATTTCTGTATTAATCTTTCCAACCCAAAAATAATTTTCCTCTTACTTGGTAGGAGGAAAGCCTTTCACTGGGTCTCTCAGTTCAGGTAACAATAGTCTTGTAAATGAGTCTTTTGTAATTAGTTGGAAGTTTGGACCGTTTGTCTAGTAAGTGTTGTTATAATCGGAATCAACATGCTGTCTTCTGTCTTATCAGTCAAGTAGTCATTTATCCTAGATAGCGGATCTGTTTGATAGGTATCAAGGGGCGTGGGGCCTTTTTTTACTACAATTATTTATTCTTAAAAAAAAGATTTAGTAATCAAAGATTTCAAATAAAAAATTCTTTTAATATTTTAAATATACTTGATTTTTTTCCAACGTAAAGAATTTAATTTTCAGAATCCGGATTAAGGAAGTTTTGATGAGAATTGAAACTAAATTTAGCTACATATAAAAAATATTTCTTGTCTCATCTCTTCTAGATCAAATATAATCAAGAAATGTATTATCTTCTTCTTTTCCTCTTATATAATCCTTAATACAGAAAATCCATGTCAGTCCCAATCGCTCTTAATGAATGAGAATTGAACAAGTGTGTGATCCAATATAGCTACCACCATGTGTTGATTGAGCAACACAATAAATTCTGAGGGTCGTTCTTGGTTATTCCAATCTCTTTTATGACAAATTAATTCAATTCTATATCAGTTAGTTTTTGATTTATAGGTAACCTTGAAAACAACTTTTATTTTTATTTAGTGTTGGTTATTATCGAGTTTGAAGTAAATGTTTATGATTTATTGTCTTTAAATAAACTAAATATGCTAAAAATCATAATTTTATTGCAAAGAAACTTTTAATACTAAATCTACTTAAACTTGACCTTTATTTCTTCCACTAATGCGTAATGAGGATAATCTATATGAAAAACGGTTGTATTTTATTAAAAATAATAATGATTTAGAGTTAACATAATTTATAACAATAATAATGCTTAGCGAACCTGAACTGATTTGATGTTGATACTACAAATTTCTCTCTTAGTACAAGAGCCCAAGAGGAGAAAAAAGGCAGTTATCTCATTCCAATTTTTGATTATTTTAATGAAAATTATGTATAATAAATAGTCGAAATTGATGAGTCTGCCAAGTACAGGTAGGGGGAATAAAAAATGGTAGCTATTTCAAAGAGATAAAAAAAACTAATTTTTCATTCGGAGCTCTATATCATAAAAAGTAGGGACAACACTAGAAAACCTAAGAGAACGTCATTTAAATAAAAGTAAATTTTCTAAAATATGAGCCCTAATAGAGTTATTTACGTTAAATAGTTTTCGACATATAGCTTTTTAAAAAGCAACATTTCATAAAAATGTTGTATGGGACGTACTGAAAGATCAGTAAGTGAATTTATTTTGAAAAATTTATATCTCAAAAACCATTTGATGTACAGATGTCTATTAGCACTCAAATTAAAGCTAGTTTAATCAGCTATAAAGTAGTTTATGATGTTTATCTTCTTAGGGGTAATAGTTTGTTAAAATAAATTGATTTATAGTTGTTCGGACAAATTTTCATTTCTCGAATTCATATTCATATGTGAATATCATAAAAACTACTACCCCAACGAAGAAAGTGTCATAAACTACTTTATAGTAGGTTAAATTTCCTTTATTTTGAGTGTTAGCAGACATATGTGCGTTTTATGGATCTAGAGACATATTTTTTCAAAAATCCAACATTTTATATGAACAACTAGAAATTAACATTTTGTGAGTTTATTTTGTCAAATATCATAAAAACTACTACTCCTACGAAGATAAACATAATTAACTATTTTGAAGTAAATTTAACTAGCTTTAATTTGAGTGCTTGCAGAGACATCTGTACGTCCAATGGTTTCTGAAATGAAGTTTTTCATAAATCAGACTTATTGTCCGAACAACTATAAATCAATTTATTTTAGCAAATTTCATGTAAACTATTACTAAAAAACTACTACTCCTACAAAAGTAAAGGTCATAAACGTCTTTATAGTCCATTAAACTAGCTTTAATTTGATAGAGTGCTAATAGACATCTGTACGTCACATAATTCCTGCGATATAGATTTCTCAAAATAAATTAACTAACTACTACTATTCTTTCAGTAGATTTTTAAGAAATTTTGCTTTTTAAAAAGCTATATCTCGAGAACTATTGGACGTAAATAGCTCTTCTAGGGCTAATATTTCAGAAAATTTACTCTTATTTGAATAATGTTCTCTTAGATTTTCTGGTGTCGTTGGTAGTTTTTAAGATATAGAGCTCCGAATGAAAAATTAATGTTTTTTTAAGGTTTTTAAACAGCCGCCATTTTTTATTCCCCCTACCTATACTTGGCAGACTCGTCGATTTTGACTAGTAATTATACCTAGTTTTCATTAAAGTAATCAAAAATTGGTGTGAGATAACTGCCTTTTTTTCTTCCCGGCTCTTGTACTATATGTACACATCGAAATGCCTTAAAGCAATCCTCCCACCTACGTCTCAATCTAGCCCGCGGATGTTTACTAGTAGGTTCAACTGAACTATAGTTACAGGGTGTTCTGTAACCACCTTATTTATTTATCAGACAAACTATTTTAAGCTGTCCTTTATTTTAAAAAATAAACGTCACGTTTCACATTGGAAACCAGTAAGATGAATAATAATAGTTTAGTAAATTCTAACTATCCGGTTTCTGGGTCAAAGATACGAGCTATGTAATTTTCCAAATGATAAATAGCAAGACATTTCCAACCACCTCGCGTTTACCTCCTAGACGTATGAAAAGATGGTGGCCTCGAGACCACAGAATGTAGAAATTTTATTGTAGTGCTATGTATGTATAGGTGTTCCACAAATATGTATCAAGCCATTGGACAATTATTCGCATTTATTGTATTTTATATTTCGTTCTTTCTTTTTTAATGGCACAAAACTTCTTTTGTATTTTATATAAACTGCATTTTGTATTTTATGATTTAAATACTTATAGCGCTACTAATGGATAGTTCCATATCATTGTAATAGACATTTATCGCATTTACCATAAATATGTTTATGTATATATAGTTGTAAATTAGTAAATAAATGAATACAAAAAAATTGTATAAAGTTGTAAATTTCAATAAATAAAAAAAAAACTATATTTTCTCTTTAATTTTACTTTTTATAGTTATATTACACTCCAAATATTCAAAATTTTCTTTTTCCTCAAAGGAATTCTCCCCTATATCATTGATGTTTATTTATTTCGAGATCTACTTTTTAACCAGATTTTATTGATGTAGTTGTAGTTTTATATTTTTCTTGTTCTCATCCAAAATTAATAGATTTTATCTAAGTTTATTAACTATAAGATTATCACGATCTGAGATAATTTACCACTCTGCGTTGAACCCTTTTCGGGACGAATCACTTCGGTAACATTTTCAGGTCCAAAGGCCTATAGGAAAAACATCTGAGATGTCAGAAGCTGATGGAAAGGAATACAATATGTTTTGTCTACTTTATTTTTTCGAGAAAATTAAATAAGTTTTCTAATTAATTTATTTCGCCAAACGTTAAAGGGTATTATAATCCGAAAATATTGAAAGTGGCAATTTATTAAGTCTCCTGTTCCGCCGTTTTAGTAACTACAATGAAAGACATCCCCCCTTCAAATATCCTGCAATATGGAAGTGTAATTATGAAATATTCATTATTAGAAAAAAAGAAAAAAAAAGAAAATGAGAAGAGCTGCCTTATTATGAATTACAAAGGGATCTTTTGATGAAGAATCTTCCTTTATTGTATGTTATTGCCTCGAGGACAATATTCTCTGCCAAAAACAGGGATGCCTTCAAGCACTCCTTAAAGCATTAAATGATTTCTAAAGTTATTAGAAAAAGAGGAAAAAAAAAAAAAGAAAAGCGCAAACAGAAAGAATCGTAATTACGAAAATGTAATCGCAGAAGGAGTATCAAATAACTTTCAATGACCTAATATCATCTCTTAGCATTTAATATCCCTTTTCTCTTATATTTTTTTCACTCCCTTTTTCATCTCTGGAGTACTCCCTGCAGCGAAATGGAATAAATCGAAGTTCCCTTTTGCCTGGTAAGTTGAGCGTTTGCTCTCAAAAGGATGGAGATGGAATAAAAAAGAAATTATAAATTGAATATTATTAACTCATTTAAAAGTATTTTTTTCATACATTGAATAACATTCGGTCATAAAATATAACACGTTATACAGTGCTTAATAATTAGTGGCTTATATTCACTTATTTTAACATTCAATGAGAACTTTTGCTTCGTAGTGACCGGTTTACGGTAGTACCTTTGCCTCAATTTGAAGTTAGGGTTGACTTCTTTAATGGTGGATGCATTTATTAAATATTGAATTTCCCACCATGTTTAATCTGTCTTTCCTGTTCTGTTCGGAGTACGTTAAAAATTAAATAAAAAACTTACTGAATCGCATAAATCGATTAAAGAAAAATTAACTTCAGTCACTTAAATAACTCATTAAAAAAAAATTTGGTGAGTCCACATTCACTCGGATCGTATATGAAAGTTTGTAAAAATATTTCCTTTACCTTGACAATTAAGAACCAAACGAGTCCATAAATATTTTTATTCTTATGGTGAAAAAATTATAATAGAGGAAAGAGAACAAAGTTGAGCATTTTAATGAATATTATTTTAAGTACAACTGATGTATGTTTCCTCAGTATTTTTTTTGCTACAAAAATCTTATTTTAAACCTAGAGGTGCGAATAACTTACATCAACTTTGGGACTTGGATGTTAACTGTTTTCTAATTTTCGCCACTTTTTTCAATTTCGCTTTTTTTTATATCAAAGTTTCCTCTTGGTGCTTTCAATAAATGGGCCAATGATAAGATAAGACAGTTCCTGTTTCCGGTTTTTTTTTTACAAGGAATCAACAATTTAGTGAATGTTGTAGAAATATATTTAACTAAGGCTACCCTAGGGTGGATAGGATGGATTTCACTCTGTTTTCCAATTTTATCCTTTTTTTTTTTTAATTTAAATAATTTTAATTATCAAAATCTCATTGATAAATAGGCTTATTATAAGTATTAATTAGCATTATGGAAGTATTAAATAGCATAAGTTATGATAATTACAATGATACGTTACAAGCATAGAGTAAGTTTTATGTTTATGTACATATAATGTAATGGAAAACGCCATATTTAAATGATAATTGTCATCTGGTTTCGATGCGGTCAATTTTCTCGTGTGGAGCTCAATTTAAGTGTAAAACCGTGGATGTATGATTGGTTAAGATACCTCCCTGATATGTAACTCCGAACAAAAGATGATGAATGGAAAATGGTCCGGGTGCGGTAAAAAAAAAACTCAAATAGTAAATAATTATACTATTTTATTGAGCCAACGTTTCGCCACACGTTGTAGGGCTTCGTCAGGGCTAAACAAGATACAAACACTATAGTTACAAAAACGAAAAAGAAAAACATAAGTGGAAAATAACAGGGGTATAAAATGAAAAGTAAGATATAATAAGAAAAATTAAAGGTTGTAAATAGTAAATGAAAAGGATAATAGTAACAGATAGATAAGAGAAGAAATATTAAAGAAAGTACAAATAAAGAGATGAAAAAAGAAAAAAAAAATACAAATCAAATGATGAGACAGAATGCATACCTGTTTTGACGGCAGTGACGGTTTGTATTGGGAGGAGTGGGGATGGCAGTTATGGCACAATAACGAAAATAATTGTAAAGTAAACATAGTAAATAGCATAGTAAACTTTTTCTTTTTCCTTTTTGTAACTATAGTATATGTATCTTTTTTAGCCCTGACGAACCCTGGCCAACGTGGGGCGAAACGTTGGCTCAATAAAATAGTATGATTATTTACCATTTGAGTTTTTTTTTTACCGCATCCGGACCATATTCCCTTCATCTATACACACGGTCAATCAATAATCTTCCAAAAGGATGATACCATTCTCTTCTATAATAGTGAAATTAAAATAAATTATTTTGGACAGCAGACATGCTCTCCATAATTATTCAGTTTATTAAAATGCTCTGATTGGACAGCTCTTAGGAACTATATACGACGGGCTACAATGGTAAGAGCTCAGTAAGTTACCATGTGATGGATCAATGCCATTTCAATTGTTTTAAAAGTTTTATATTATTGATTTGTTGAAGCAAATAACTTCTTTTTTTAATGTTTTGTTTTTTATATGTTTTAGTTAAAATGTCCCACAGTCTTCGACAGATGGATTCTTTCCATTATCTATGTGTTTTTAATTATTCAAATTGATCCATTAATATATTTGTTTCATTAATAAACACAATTAATTATGTTTCATTTCCTTAATTATGTTATTTTACCCACTTTTTCAATTACCTATGTATACATTTTATTTCCCGCTTCTCTCATCACTTCATTTTATTAATTCTATTTTGTAAAATTATTCATTTTATGTGTAAAATTATTCTGTTTTTTTTTTTTTCATACTTACTGTGGTTGTTATCTTGTTCTGTTTTTAGCCCTGAAAAAGGCTAGAAACTCTAGCCGAAACGTTGGCACATTAAAAATAAGTTAATCGAACTTATTTGTGTTTTTCATTGACCGCACCCCCAACTATCTTCTCCTCGTTCATCATCCACGGTCAATTATCTCTCATAATTAATAATAAACACAATTAATTTATTCATTCATGTAATCTAATAAAGATATATAAAACTATATGAAAGATATCCGAGACGAATATAAAATTATATATCTGGGAAAGTTGGTCGTGATATGTACCCTCCAGTTCCATCACTAGCTCATTTCAGAACTTGCTAACTTTCTCAAGCAACTTCTCTATTTAAAATTCATATCCTTTCCCGTCCGGCTCCAGAGTTGTTAGCGGCTTCCTTTTTCTTTCTACCATGGTCCCTTCGAAAGTTTTGAAAAGACTGAAGTAAAAAGAGAAAGGGTGTTGATCAAGAGGAACCTACGGATACACAACTCCGGTTCTAGATATACAGGCTTTGTTTAATTCAAGCCTTCGAGTTGTCAGAATAAAATTTGCATAACTAAAGTGCGGTGTTGAAACAACTTATATTTCTCATATTTTTTCATAATAATTGTATCTCGTTGCTAACCAAATATAGATAAATTTATTTATAATTTTATTGCAACAGTACATCAATTTATATAATAATTTTCAAAACGAGACTTTTATAAAAATCCCTGAAAATATAAGGACCAATAATTAATAACGAGATTTTTAGAAAATGATCATTAACAATATCAAGTTAAATAATATCATTGACATCTCTTGTCAAGTTTCAGTATTTCTTTTATGTGTTAAAAGTGTTACAAATACAAACTAAACATTTTACTGTTGGATTTTAAATACTACTTAGCAGACTTAGCAATGCTTCGATATTCCTTGATTTGAGGATTTATTGAAATGATCAATTGAAAGTTTTATATAAGTTAATGCATTTAGTAAAAACTATACATACATTATTGCTTTTATTATTTTGGTTATTTACATTGAACCCACATAATGAACTATATTGAAATATTGAACGCGATAATAAACCAAACTTTTGTTTATTATCTTTTATAAGCTACTTCCATATTTTTTTTTATTTTTACAATGAAACACAAGGTCCTGCCTATATCTAGTAGTTTTATGGAGGTTGTACCATGGCTGTAATGTTGTAAAATGGAAATTCTTGAAGAAAGAATAAATAAAAAACAAATTCACAAAAATATTGGTAGGTTAAATCTTAATTACTATATTATTCTTTTTCTACTTCACTTGAAGCCTTTTTCGGTTTTTAATTTTTTATGAATATGAAATCATTTACTCGAATAAAAAATATTTGTTTTGTTTTTCTTTAGAAGGAAACAAATCGATCATACATAACAACCTTAGTGAAAACATTATACACTCTGAGCCGATAAAGTATTAGTTTGTTCATAACTTTTTTTAGTGGGTGTATTGAGGATTTCTATTACTTTACAACAAATACAATATCAGTTGTAAACTGATATTACAACGTCTGTCCAGTATTTCAAACGTATTATTTTTCTGTTGGTTCTGCAGACTACTTGAAGATTATTGGCCGCTTGAACCAGCCTTTTCCACGCCTGCGTATCTTGGGCTACTGCTTTCCATTTTTCTGCATGCATCTCTTTCGCATCTTTGTTGATTCTCTCTATCCATCTAGTTTTTGGCCTCTCACGTTGTCTCTTACCTACCATACAGTCCTTCATTATTGTGTAGAGACATCCTGATGGATTGCTTCGAGCCACATGTCCCACCCATCATTATCATTCAATTTAACTGGTTTCAGAAACGTAACGACCACCAGAATCGCTAAATTTCCTTGCTTACCTCATGTGACATATGACATGAATGTTTATTGAATACTATAGCTATGGGGAACATACAGTTTCAATTGAATGGCTTCAGGCAATCAATTACAATCATTAACCAATGGTTATTTTCAAATACAATTTTCAGCAATCGTTTCCAATTCATAAAAGTGCACAAATTTTGTAATAAGGTACGATAAAGCAATCGGAATATTGTGTGTAATATATCAATATAATACAAATGCCAATATAATGACTGAATATTGCATTACAATAGTATTATAATATTTTAAGGATTATACTAATACCCGTTAACATTTATAAATTATATATATTCTCTATAAAGTAAAAAATTCATGGAGAAAATATCAGAAGAAGGATTTTCATAGTATCTTTATTTATAAATTTTAGAAAATCTATTAAACGGGCAAATTAAATTGCCCACATCATATTATAGATAAAATTTATGGAGCTTTTTTCTTTATGATCCATCAATATTGTGAACTTAATAAATTTTATACAGTTCCGAATCTGTATCTATGAACGTTCTATTTAATAATTCAGGCATAAAATTTAGCATTCTGCTCACCGTGTCTGCAAACAGTTCATTTTGGCTTTAGGGATGACTGGGCAATATTATTGGCATGCATGCCATGTTTCCTATGATAACAATAGCCTAATAAACCCAACGGAGTGTTAGTATTTCTGTCTCTTCCCTTCCCCATTCTCTCGCTCGTTCTCTCTCTCTCTTAGTGGTCTACAATTTGTCAGGGTATATTTCAATTTTAAACAAAATTGGAAATTTTAGGAGGTTCAATTTAGAAACATAGACCACAACATGTACCATTAAATCATGAGCATAGCTATACATCTATGAAAAGAAAGAAGAAATACATTTTGAATGTACAACATTTAATAATGAATATATGTTTTGGTAAAATTTACTAAAAGGACAGAGGGCCTAGATCGAAAAAAATAATTTCCAAAGATCAAACTCATTTTAAATACCACTACGAAATTTTACAAATTGTAAATTTGTAAATGAATCCGAGGAAATATTTGATGTAGCAGAAGATATTATAATAAAACTGCAAACCCTTGCTGAGGATAAGGTGGAGTACAGAATGGTCTTGTACTATTGATCACATATCAATAAATTATAATCTTAATTAATAATTTATCCTTAGTAAAATCCTCAATGCTTCTTATTTTGTTACTAATAAAACCATCCATAAAGACCTAAATGTTCCTTATGTAACCTATCTAGCCCGAACCCGATATTATTCCTTCCAAAATAAACTCCCTAACCACCCAAACCCACTAGTTTCTAACCTTGCTTCCTCTTCCATTACTGGCAACCCTCAGAGGTGCCTGAAAAGAAGATGGCCTCGTGAGCTTATATTGTAAACTACTACTGGGTAGTTTCTCTATATCCTGGATCATGTCATTATGTCATTATGATCAAATTTACTTGTATTTTTTATACAGTTGTAAATATCAATAAATAAATTTTAAAAAAATTAATAATTTCGGTCCAATTGACTGAAAGATTAGTTACGTAATTTTAATTTTGGAATGATGAATATGTCATAGTGTTTTAATTTCTTTCTTCTTGAATCTAATAGAGGTAGGAAATACATGCAT
>NW_027115075.1:632388-632719 GCF_000696795.3 Halyomorpha halys
TTAGTTACGTAATTTTAATTTTGGAATGATGAATATGTCATAGTGTTTTAATTTCTTTCATCTTGAATCTAATAGAGGTAGGAAATACATGCATGGAGATAATTCATTAGTTATCAACATTATCAATTCAACCTTATCAGAATGTTTGTTACACTGAACTTAATAAAAGACTTTCTATTTGTTTTAATCATGTCAATTGAATTTTTAACATTTATTGACAGAAATATAGACTTTTATTTGGTGGACCAAATAAGGAGCAATTATATCGTATCAAAAATAAAACTGTATTAAATATTAATGATAAGGTCGCTAATATAATAATAATATTTAT
>NW_027115075.1:634819-635628 GCF_000696795.3 Halyomorpha halys
GGAGGATTAAAATAAATTCCAAGAAATCCCACCAAATCACATTTACTCTTTGTCATAAACCTTCATATTGCCCCACAGTATCTTTTAATAATACCCCACTTATTTCCTGTCAAACAGATCTGTTATTTAGGACTACATCTGGACAAACGACTGACATGGAATCCTCATACGTCATAAGACTGAAAAGACAGGAAGCTGCTCGTCGATTTCGACTATTATTACATGTACTAGACAAACGTTCTAATCTTCCAATCCATAACAAAAGACTGATCTACATGACTGTAATAAGGCCTATCTGGAAATACGGAATTGAAATGGGGCTCCACTATACCATCGAATTCCTCTCGTATCTAATCGTTACAGTTCAAACTCCTTCATTAAATCCTTAATGCTCTTTACCTTGTCAAAATCAAGTCATCCATCAGGACCTCAATGTCCCATATGCTGCCGATTTTGCCAGATACCGATCTTTCCGTGATAAACTTCCCAAACTCACTTGTTTCTAACCTGGCTTCTCCTTCAATACCTGATAATCCCCCTAGGCGTCTGAAAAGAATATGGCCCCGATATCTCTAGTAACGTTATTGGTGTTCTATCAACGAGTAGATTTCCACACATTTGTATCAGTTCATTTTATATCTAATTTAAAATAAGTTGTATATAATTGTATACAGTTGTAAATTACGTAAATGGAATTGGTTGTTGTGAATTGCAGTACGCTTCATGATGGGGCGATGGCTCCCTAAAGCTGTTACATAGAAATAAGATAAAAGATAAAAGTAAAGAAATTTATAAATAGAAGATAAATA
>NW_027115075.1:637713-638214 GCF_000696795.3 Halyomorpha halys
TATATAATCTTATATCTGTTTAATATATTAATTTTCAATAAATGTGTAGGAATAATGATGGACTCTTACCGTCATCCTAGGTCAGTTAATATCCCGGTTTGTGGAATTAACTTCATTTTTTGTATTTACTACATTAATTACATTTAAATTAATCTCGTGTCATTTATGGACAGTAATTATGATCAAACCCTAGAAGTTAAACAAAGAAAATTGAATTGCTCATTAAAGATGACTGATGAATGCAATGATCAAAGAGAGCCTTTGTTAAAGGTGTAAGGACAGAATAAAAGCTCTTCCAATCAGGGAGATAAATCATATTCCTTTTAAGATCAAAGGGCAGAGTGTATTTTTCAGCCAGAGAGATGGGTTATAATTAATTATAAAGATTTTTGACAATTGCCTAAGGGGTACCCAACCCCCATTTTACAAATTATTGATCAGTGTGTAATATTAATATATTATTATTATAGGGTAATCATTGCACATAAGGTTAGTATTATA
>NW_027115075.1:638264-654080 GCF_000696795.3 Halyomorpha halys
TATTGTTGGTATGGATTATTATAATGGGTGGGTATGACTCAGAAACTCCGGTTAAAGTCTGATGATTTGCTCCAGATAACCTTTCTCATTGGTCCTTTTCTCGCAAAACACGTTCTTTATTAGATAAACTTAACAGTTTTTACGACCCATTTTTATGGTTATATGTAGAATAAAATATTACATGGTGATCACTCAAAACGTTTTTATATAATAGAGAGATTTTACAAAAGTTACTAATAATTACTATGTATCTTATTATAAACCAATAATACTATTTTTATACTATTAAAATTTTTAAAAGATCAATGAATCATATTCTACAGATATCTCGTATCAATGATTTTGAAGGATACCTAAATAGTTTTTCATTTATAAATGCATTTTTTGATGTTTAAGAATGATGTGAATTTTTTTTTTAATGTTATAAAGATTTTTACGGATCATACGGACACGGATCATACGGACACGGAAATGTGAAGGATTTTCAAAAATATTTTTCAAAGTAATAAACAATAGGTAAATAAAAAAATTAATATAATTTTATAATAAACTAAAAGAGAAATAAATTTGTATGGGCTTCCAGGAATCTAACATACCAGTTACTCTGGTTCCGATGAATTCCAGGAATAATTTTTCTGTAGATTTTTAATAAGTTTTTTCTTTGGAAATTTTATTCAAGTTTGTTTATGTTGAGTTAAATTTATTTATAAAGAATAATTTTATCACGGAAATATATTTTTCAATGCAATTTAAATCATTTTTTTCAATTTATGAAACTTAATTTCGGTACTACAGTATATTTATCAAAATTTTTTAACCATTTGAATTTGCGTTCATCTTCAGCTAAAAGTAACTTTTTAGTTTCTATTTAAGAATTTCATGACATTATTAGAGTGTTTTGTCTTGTATTCTGTAAAATTATAATTAAATTGAATAATTCTATAGTTAAATGATTCTATATAAAAATTTAGATGGACAGTAAATTTACAAATATTATTTCCCTTTTCAATGTAATTATTTAAAACAGTTACTTTTGGCTAAAGCTACTTTTAAAGAAATTAATATTACTTTTAACAACTTCCATTATAAATTAGCCTTCTCTTTTATAACTGATGAAATATCCAGGTATGTGATTGAACGATTTGTTGAAGGGAGAAACTGGCAACACTATATTGAAATATTATTTCATTTCTATGAAATGTTTGTAATTTACCAAGGACATAGCAAATAAAAACGTTTGATGTTGGAGGCAAATAAACGTTGTGAAACCTGGCTTGTGTATACTGGAGTTTATTGTCTTGATGGCACTGCCTAATTGTTTTAACAAACAGTTTACCCAGTTGGTCCAACTTTCACATTGGTTTTCTGACACACGAATATACCGGATTATATTCAGTATACAGATAGCCTGTATCCAATATATAAATATGTTTATATTAATACAGAAAATATAAGTCACCCCTGAAATTTGATTAGAGAAATATGAATATTGTTTATTTATAATAATTAGGTAGATATTATAATTGAGTGTGCAGTAGATTTAATTTATTCTATTAAATTTAAATATATTATGCTTTCTCGTTATTGGCGTAATTTTCATATTAATACATCAATAAAAAAAAAAAAAAAAGATCCACAGAATCGAAAATTTTCTCTCGCCTTTTCGTTTGGGATATCAAAGAATATGCTTCCGTGTAGGTATGTCTGTCTGTCTATAGTCAAACTCAAATTTGGAAATAATATCTAATTATTCCGATTTTTCCGAAATTTTCAGCGCTTGTATTTGTTGATTCCTAGATAGTCAAATTTCACTCACTGTTTAAGCAAACATATTTTTTTTCAACATTTCTTTATTTCGGATTTATGCTTTTAAATCGGATCTTCCAATTTCACCGAAGATGGATATTCATGTTGTAATGGTACAGTATCAATTTTAGCAAATTCCATCTTTACTTTCATCGTTCAATTATTGAATTCTTATAGACAATTATGTAACTTCCCGACAAGGGTCGCCCGTAGCTCAGTGTTTATGACACAGTCTTACAAATTTGATGACTATTGGCGGTGCCGGTTCGAATCCGGCCTGGGGTGTTGACTTTTTTCATCGAGTGGCAGTTCCACAAAATGAAAAACTTTGACGCCCAACCATGGTTACGCAGTATAGGACTCCAATGGGATTCTTGGCCTAAAAAAAAAACTTCCCAACAGAAACACTGAAGGAGTTTTAAAATTTTTTTTTTAAACTAAGAAACAAAAAACTTGGTGGAATAACCACGTCCATATTATTTTCCCAACTCGAGCTATAAAATAAAATTCAGTTGTTTTTTTTTCAACTAAAGAGTTTGATTTAAATGACATCATTTTACTATATTCTTCTGCTGAGTTCCTTTTAGAAAAATTTCTGCAATTAATGCTGCCTATGATTTATTTTATCAGCCATTAACAGAAAAGTCTCCTTCAGGGCGTGGTATTCAGCTTGATGAGATAAAATAAAAGGATTTTAGTGTTTTATGACCATTTTTGAGCAATGTTTGCATTATTTTTATTTATAATTATTGTTTAAATATTTTTAAGTTGATGTAAGAACTAATCTTTTGTCTGCAAAAGTTTTAATTTCTATGTTTTTAGTCCTACCACTAGTGCAAAAATATATTTCAGATTAATTCGGTTTAAAAAAAAAAGTGATAATAATTTATTTTTAATAAAACTATAAAAGAAAATTATTAAAAAAAAAAAAAGGCTTTTGTCCTGATGAAATTTTAATGCTTACCAATAAAGAAAACAGAGGGAATGTTGATGACGGAAACTTTCCTGTTAGCATAGAATTAGAGTAATATACGAGTGTTGTTCGGGATTGAATTTGTTTGTTAATCAGATTACTACCGTTGTTTGCTGCCAACATCAACTGGAAAACTGCAGTATGGGCGGCTTCTGATGAGCCAATTTGCATCACCAATTAGTTTGCTCTGCAGAAAAGTAAAATTCAGAATGCATCCATGACTTTCAGCCATTTATTTCCCAACAGGAGGCAAACTGAATTCAAAAACGTGTCATGTTTGATAACTATATGCAAACATAAGCTCTTGATTTTTTTTTTGTAAAACCTCAGAAATTAAATAAAAAAGTTTGCTTTAATGAAGGATACCCTAGCAATCACCGATCTGGCCAATAGCAATTATTAAGGTTGAATCAGGATAGGTGGACCCTTGGCGCGTAATTATAATTTTACTTATTTAAGACAGTCCACAGGAATGGTGATGATTGACTAGGCATAATGACGGTCAGTCTTTGATACATTTCTGATTACTTTCAATATTAGATGATATCAACTGATAAAGAAGTAATAAGTAAGATAAAAAAATAATTCGATAGTAGAAAGGGATATTATTTGTAGTAATAAAAAACCAAATAATTCAAATTTGTTAAATATGTTTTATGAATAAATAAAATTGTATTTTATTGAAATATATTCAATCCTAAATTAAATATAGTAAAATAGACCAAATTTTCTAAAACAGTAGAATTTGCTTTTCTTAAACGTTCTGAAGAAGGCTTTCAGTTTTTTCTCATAAAATCATGAATTTTTCTTTTTTTTTTCTCTTGCATAGTAACCTTATGAAACACTAGTTTATCTAGAAATCTCACATACTCCATGCGAAACCACGAACAATGTATGTAAAGTAAAGTTAACATTGATGCATGTTATTGCTATTATAGTAAAAATATTAACAAAAGATAAAAGAATTTAAAAAAAAATAAAGTACAAATTAAAATACTCTTAAACTAGAATGTTCTATAACCTAACTATTTGTACTATATAAAAAATAATTCTTAAATATAAAGTAGGATAAAAATAAATAAATAACAATCCAAAGTAAATATTAGTGCACATAACTAAAAAAGTGAATGCAATATATAAACCAGATGAATGCATTAAAACGATCAGCTCCGAGATACATAGATATCTTGGTGTGTAATATGGAATATAAAAGGGAAATATCGATACACGTTTAACTAAAAATAAAACATTATTTCTCTAGAATAAATAAAATTATACAATTTTCTATTATTTTTTTTTATTATTTGAATTTTTACTTCAATGTAAAGTATATATCAATGCTTGAAATATATATATGTATATTTAAGCAGGGGCTGATGGAAAACTAATCGAGCATAATCCGTGATTTCACGAACACTAACCACTATAGATGGTTATAATTTATCATTTTAATGCTAACCTAGCCTCCTTGAATAGGTTTGGTAATGGCTAATCGAGAAGTTATCTATAAAAAAATAATACAACAAATTTTCAAAAATAAAAATTCCACAGATAAACTCCAATTAAAAAAAAACAAATCTTTCGTGATACAGGGAATACAAATCGATATTTTCTATAAGTATTACAAATAATCTACATGCGATAATTATTTTTAATCACAATTTTATAAACGTGGATACATTAACTTTTGATTTAAAAAAATCCTCAATCCTACTTGTTTGTGATGGAACTCGTCAGATTTACAATGCTCCAATTTGGAATTACTCAAGGTTAAGCATCCCTTCATTATTTTATTTATTATTTTCATTAAAAAAAAAAAATACATTTACTGATTGTCTGTGTGGATTCGTACCATAGTTAATGTAAACTTTTTGGTTGCCCGGTTTCACCTCTGCCTATGACAGCCGATCGTTGTATAACCTGCGTTCTACCAATTCCACCAAGACCTGTAGATTTCTGTATTTTTGGTGAATCTTACACAAAGTTGTAACTGAAGAGTTTATATCTCACACTACCTCTCTTCCAGAGCTCCCCATATAAAATCCGAAACTGCCAAAGAAAATATCAGATAAGAGAGAAATGGATGATGCATACATTCATGTTAAGTATGTGATGCTTATCCTGTGGCGATTCTTCAATAAATATTTTAAAGATTTTAGGATTAATCTAATTTTTGAGTTACGATTAATAAACATAGGTTATAAAATTATTTATATAGGTCAATTTTTATCTGCTTTTATCTTTGTTTTACTACTTCAGTAGCGATACATGACATGATAAACATACTCTCTTGATCAGTGAATTCCTCTGGCGTTGAAGCACTTCAAAGCATTCCTTCCGTTCTTCTTCCTTAATGCCTCAATCGCCTGTCTCAACAGAAATTAATGAATGTTTTTGGTATAGATATAGTCAATTTGAGGTGGCTTTTACACTATGCATTGACAAAGTAATATAATAATAAAGGCCTGATTTTTCCATATTTATCAGGTTTAGAGAAGATTTTTTTTTTTACACAAAATACACTAAATTAAATTTCCTGTAAAAAAAGGATTTCTAAAATATTAATAACTTAATGTATCATACATTTCTGTTATGCGATATTTCAGAAACAGTTCGAGTTACATAAAAATTAACTATACTTTTTTTAAGGAAATTATATTTAATTCCATTTATTACAAAACATTTTTGCCCTATACTTTATTCGTCCTGAGATATATCATTAAACAAAGTGGCAGTTTCCGACCTCCCTCACCATCTTGTTTAAGTCGGACGGTGGGATCTCCGAGATTTTCCAGCGCTTTCTATGGTTATTGTATTTTCGGATCATCAGCCCTTTGTTGTTTTAAATGTGCGCGTATACCTATGTATGTTTTGTAGATATTTTTTTTTTTATCATTTAACCGATCCTTATTCTATTCTAAAATTTTTTAAGTAAATAAATTACGTTAGTTATTTTATTTAATGAAGAATAACTAGTTACTATATCATGGAGTTGAACATTTTAAAACTTTTTATAAAAACCGAACGTAAAAAATAATCGATTTTAATGAAATAAATTTTCAAAAAGTTTTCATTAGTCATCATTTTGTAATCTAGCCTCCTAGATTTTATCCTACATAATATAGTGGCACATTTTGATTCGACACAAAAAAAAAAAATAATATAGACATTTAAAACAACATTGAAAGCAAAAAAAAAATTTTTTTAGTAAATCTTCGGATTAAAGTATATTAAAAAAATATTTAGTAATAAAAATAAACTAGAGTCAAGTTTTTTTGTTTTCAAAACTTTAAATTACTAACAATCCACTAATAGATTTAAGGAGATATGCAGTGACACCCATCTCATTGAACGAATAGGAATAAGATAAAATTATTTTCAGTCAATTATTTATAGTCAATTATTCTATTTTAAATTAATTTTTTGTAATTTATGGAACTAATGTCTTGTTGGAGTAACCATGTCGATATTTTCCTAACTCGGGATATAAAATAAAGCAGTTTCAGTTTTTTTTTTTTTTTAACAAAAGAATTTAATTAACATTATGACCAGGGCTCGTTTGATGAAACTGTTAGACATACTTCGATTTTTTTTTTTTTTCAATTTAGAATCACCTAAAAATATATATCAGAATTTGTGAGAACACATCGTGCATTTTACTTGTATACCCATTTCTTAAATGGTTTATACCATCTATAGTTATTTCCCAAACCTCTCTAAAGCTGTTTGGAGAAATCATCAATTCATCAACCATATCAGACTCGTTCCATTGGATATAAGTTAGAGCTTCGAATATTGGTTAACGAAATTTGAAAGCCAAAGCATATAAATATAAAGTGCGAAATATATCCAGTATTGTTTTCTATGTCTGGGACTGATACAGTTAAAACAAAAAATCTGAAATATAAATTTCACGGCAACGAATCGAGAGCAAAAATATTAGGAAAATTATTCTTTGTGAAATTCCTATGTCTTGTTGTGAACGGTTTCCATCAGGAAGTACTGAACTTATTAGTGACAAGGTAGAAGTTGTTAAATATTGGAAAATTCCTCCTTAATTGGAAAATGTTCGCATTCCTTTTTCTTGACATTTACAGGTTCCTCTATTATGGTCACTACTATATTCTTGATAAACAATTTGTTGGATTAAATTATACTATTTTGTAATAAAAAAAAATAAATAAATTATGGTTCTACTTATTTCAATTTCAGTTGTTACATTTTTATCTGTAACAATATTAATTTAATTAACTATTTATAATCTTAAAATTCTTTCTTGAGACTGGCAATCTTTTACTAAATAATTCAAAAACACTATCCAAATTATAGTCTCAAAACATTTATTTCATTTACACGTCCAACGTTTCGGCCAATTCGGCCATCTTCAGGGACAATCTACTTAATTTACTATGAGACATATCATTTAACCATTTTAAAAAACTCCATACAGGCTATTCTGCCCAGGTCAAAACATTTATATCTAATATGTCAAAAATATATTAAAAATCACAGTCAAACTATTTCTCTTTTACCACTATTTATACACTTTTATTACAACCTCACTTCGTTTCACCAAGTGAGGTTGTAATAAAAGTGTATAAATAGTGGTAAAAGAGAAATAGTTTGACTGTGATTTTTAATATATTTTTGACATATTAGATATAAATGTTTTGACCTGGGCAGAATAGCCTGTATGGAGTTTTTTAAAATGGTTAAATGATATGTCTCATAGTAAATTAAGTAGATTGTCCCTGAAGATGGCCGAATTGGCCGAAACGTTGGACGTGTAAATGAAATAAATGTTTTGAGACTATAATTTGGATAGTGTTTTTGAATTATTTAGTAATTAATTAACTATTTTTACAGGTAAAAATAATTTATCACTATTGTTCTCTATAAATATTGTTAAAGATGAAGTAATTTAGATAAATGGTGGTAATTTTATATATAGTATGTAGCCTGGTAAAAAAATGTTTAAATTTAGCTGTACCTTGAATTAAGTGTAAACTTATTTCTGTTAAAGTATTGTTTTATGTAAAAATGTTTTAAAATTCGATTGAAAAAAATTCCCATCCCAGAGAGTGGTAAAATTTTTACCATCTTCTTTTTAAACTTTTTGTATCAGAATTTGCTTTTTTTCCACTTTCTAAAATAAACATTTTTAGAAAACGTTCTCATGAATGTTAAGATGCTAATATTGAACTGTCTAATTGCTAATAGAACAACAAATATTTTTTGTATATAATTCCATGCTGTTTCCCTCTAGATCAGTTCAATTAATGTTATTCGGAACATAAAAGTCTCTTCAAACCTTTTGTAATATACAAATTTTTCCGCATAACTTTTTTTCTTATTTTTGTCATCTCAACTGAGGTTAAAAAGCTTTAAAAAAACAAAAAAAAAACGGCTCATCCGCTACTCTGGTGGTCTTTTTTATTCAGATCAATGCTACATCTCCTCAGCGAATTTTCTTACAACTACGAACACTGCCCAGCCTTAAGTCCTATTAAGTCCTATTAATGCCTTAAGTCTCACCTATAACCTCGCTGTTAAGGATTCATCTCTTAAACTACCGGTAAACTGCCGCGATGACACCTCACTCTATCACTCTGTCCGAGTCCGTACAACAGAGTAATTTAGGAAGCAAATTAATTAAGTAATTAAAGCATTAAATGCTTCGGGAAATAATATAGAAAATTGCATGTTTTAATATTTTTTAAAAAATTTAATTCATTAAATAACTAAAATACATCATTACCTATATGTACATTTATATAAATAATATATGTAATTCATATATTAATAGTAAACATTTTATATAATGATAGTAATATGTCTTCATTAAAACGGATGCTCCTCAAAGCTACCTAAAAATCAGCTACCCCATTGCTTACTTGAGAATAATTTCCCAACTACGACTCTCCGGTAAATTTACAATTACTCTAAGTGTCGGTCCACACAAATATACTTTGGACCTACAGAAGCTTTGTCCAGCTTGTGATGGAACGGCATTGGAGCATTGTTTCCATTTTTTGACAAACTGCTTCACTTATCTTGAGAACTGAATCCATACTTGCCAAAAATAAGCAATAATAACCAAAATCAGTTACTGTATGTATTTCTGTCTGTACCACAACACCCTTTTGCTTATAGCTATACCTATCTTTACAATAAGATGTATAGATTTTTGTTATGTTTTTTATAGTTTTATTATTATATTCTGACGAATGTAGATAGCCCACCTTGGTCATATTGTTTGTTATTAGTTTATACAAACGATCTTTAACTCACCAATTTTGTATTACTTTACAGGGTAACTCTATTTGTTGGGGGTTGCCCTATAAACAAATAAATTAGTTTGTTTGTTTATTACTATTATTAATGAGTTTCTATTTCCTATGAACGTTTTACGGTATCCTCATCAGTTAGTTCTTATCAATTATTTATTTCCCCAAAAAAATGTTTAAATATGTCCAGACACACACAATTATATATGGAGTGAAAGATACTAGGAACACCAAACGCAATCTTTTTTCGATACATTTTAATTTAGACAAGGTCTTCCAAGCATTGGAGATAATTTCGTGTTTATTAAATAAATGTTTGATAACAGTCAGCATCTTTTAACAAAAATGTATGTATGTATTAATCTTAAAACAAAATGCATTTTTATTATTCTAGGTTCTTAAGTACAGTAGTAAGACATATACAATTTTATTTCCATTAACTTTGTTTGCCAATTCTTGTAATTGCATTTCAAAAGCTACTTTCTCAATACCCAACTGGTAAAATCTTAAGTACTTTCCTTTTGAGAAGATCTATGTTGAATATTTCATTGTTTTTCAAAAAATGCTCTATTAACTTTAAGATTCATATAATAAATCTAAAAAATGGAATAAAGATTCCCCTTCTACGACATTTCCCTAAACAACTAGTTTTTATTCAACAATTCTCCAAGAAGTATCTGACATTTATAACAAATATATCCTTATAGAACCTTATGTTCTTTGTGCCTCGCAAGCCACAGTTTGCTAGCTCCTGGGCAAGGTTCCCTATTATAACACTATGCAAATAATCTTAATAAAATAATTTATAATTAACTTGGATAAAAATGTATTTCCTACTTTATGTATATGTCAGCTTCATCTAATAATAATTTAATAAAAAAATTAAGCACAGTGACAATACATTAACTGACTGCCTGATTTTGATCCATAACTAAAGAAACGGTAGTCCAGGCAATAGGGATTATTGGAAGAATTCGGTGCCAGATTTTTGCCCTGGAGATTTTCCAATCCAATATCCGTTTGTATAAAGCAGGATCCAGTGTGTAAAGGCCGTCTTTTTAGAATTGCATTGAGGCGTTAATATCTCCAGACCCTATTCATGATTGTCTGGATGAGTGTAAATACCTGTGATGAAAAATATCTTCTATTATCATAAAATATTTCTTCAAATATGTCGAACAACAAAAAAATGAACTTTAATAATCCGCCTTTGTGGTATTGTGGTTATTGTGATTAATTATGCGTTGTGGAAGCATTGATTCGACCTTTGGGTTCAAACCTCAGTCAGCCTAATTGGAAATAATTTGTTTTGGACGTGGTGGAAGATACTTTTAGTCTGTATTTATACAATATACATTATATATAATATTTATACAGTATATATTAATATAATATATAGTATACTTTATTATATAGTATTTAACCCCTTTACTTGCACACTCGAGATAATTCGAGCGGCGTTGTATTTTATGCTGCTATATTTTTTCACACTCAAATATTATCAAGAATTGAAAATAATAACGTGATAATAATAAAATAAATAACAATGATTTATTCTCTGTAATTATCCTCTATATATTGGTTCAGTCTATGTTTACATAAATACTATACAATAAATACTAATTGTATAGTATTTATACAATATAGCATATCATATAGTATTTTTACAATATACAATATTATATAATATTTATACAATATACAAAATAATACATAAATGTACATTTCAGCTTCATATTATAAATCGCATTTACTATAATTAAATAATTAGAAGCGATTAATGTTATTGGAGACCCCAAAACACACTATACTGTTCTAATATTTATTCTTATAATTATCAAATATATAATAATTATCTTATATAATTTTCAAAAACAATCTACATTTTAATTAAATTGTTTTTTTTTAATTCATCTTCAAAACTAATTGATTTACTTGTTTTTAACTTATTTAATTGTTTCTAACTTATTTATTTATTTTTCACTTGTTTATTTGTTTTTAACAGTATTAATGAATTATAATATTGTATACTTACTAGAAGTATCAGCATTGGCTGAGTACATAAATTTAAATAAAACTTGTGTAATAAATTCAATGTTTGTGACGGATCACCGCAAAAGAGGAATATGAGATATGCAAGAGTGAGGTTTATAGAGAGGATAAAATGTATACTGTTCAAAACAATACAAAAAGGGAAAAACAATAGGAAAAAAAAGGAACACTACGTTATGTTATAAATATTGTTTCATTTTTTTTTGTTTATACTATGACTATGTCTTGCATGATTGATTGTTTTGTTGAACAATAGCAACACTAGGCAGAATGGCTTTTTGTTGAATAAATCATTTCCCTTCTCCACGGAATGATTTTTAAAGACAATTTTAATTTTATAATTTTTTTAATAACAATATATATTACAGCCATCAAATACTAAGAATAAAATCTTTGCTCAGAGTTTTGAAAAATTGTCTATCTTTTGTGTTTATAGAGCGCTTAGAGGAGTTTAAAAAATCTGAAATTTATATCTCCGGTTCCTTAATATAACATTTTTAATCTGTATGTTTATTTATTTTTTTACATTTGTCATAGTTTAATGTACGTTGAGAGGAGTGAGCAGCACCATTCACTAAATTTTTTAAGAACCCTCGGTATCAATCACTGGTGAAATGTAAGGCCGAGGTAATCTAAGAAAAAATCATTTTTTTAGAAAATTCCATGAAAAATACAATTTTTTCTCTTGACAATCTTAATATACATGTTCCCTTGAAGTAAATTTAGATTAATGTATAAAAGAGATATTTTTATTCAATATATTTCTAAATCTTGTTTTTTTTTTATCAAAGATCAGTGTACGTTGGGAGAAGTGAGCAACACCTTTCACAAAAAATTTTAAGAACCAAGGGGATTAATAGCTAGTCATATCTAAGATTGTAATAACCTAAAAAGAAAATCATTGATTCATTAAAACATTCTACGAAAAAGACATTTTTTTCTCTCATCAATCTTAGTAACATTTTCTCTTGGAATGAATTAAGAGTTAAATATTAAAAATTACATTAAAATAGAAACGTTTACTCCATATAAATCTAAATCATGTTATGTTTTTCTTAGTTGGCTTCAAAACTGTATGATATTGACAGTTTAAAAAATCAGACATTAAACAAAAATATTGAAGACTTACTTGTGAGGAAAGGTATAATCGTGCAGCGCTATTAGCAATCATACTTTTGGGAATGGCTATTGTTAATTAATTCCATATTTCATAATTACCTTGTAAATAGTATTTGAATTGTATTAGTGTTTAATTTAGTAACATTTATTGTTATTTATATCATTTTAATTGGATTGAGAAGGAAAAAGTGTATTTTATTTTCGTTGTTATAATTAAATATTAGAGACGAAGGGTTAATATTCGTTGCTAAGACTGTCACCTAGCAACTGACCGACCATCTTCATTTTTAGGGGAGTTCGGGCTAATTAGCGGCCACGACCGTGTGTACTGTTTGCGTTCATTTTGGTATTATTTATTGACATTTTGAGTGCGTTAACAGACATTACAGTCCGAAACCAGACCTTATCTGCGTTTCGACTTGAATATAAATTGTTGATGATTGGTCGGATCGCATAATACATCAAAATAACTAGACCTTGTCTGCCCTTAATAAATGCCAGTGTGGCCATCTTGGCTTTTGGGACTTTTCGACTGTTTGTGAACCATTGCACCAACCTTGGGCCATTGCAGCGGTGTTCACAGCTACAGAGCTGCGACCTGCACACCTCGACAAGCAAAATATCTTGCTCTGACCTATCGGAGTGGATCAACCTTTTTTCGACCAGTATTTATTTTATATTTATATTGTTTTTTTGTAAATTTGTCTCTTTTGTTTTCTTAATTTACTTATCTAATTTTATTTTATCTAAAAGGCCTTTTTATTTTTACTTGTATTCATTATTTTCTTCATCTTTTGTTTATTTTAAGTTTTCAAATGTTTATATGCGAACCGGCTAGTTGTTTGTTTATTTTAAAGCCTTCCAACAAAAAGACATAGTCAATTTGAGGTGGCTTTAACAGCTACCAAAAAGAGATTCATAATTAAAACTTATAATTTGCTTCTTAATGAAAGAACTTTCCCCGACCGCCAATCGGAAGGTATAGTTTTCTATCCTTCACAAACTTCTCGCGGCCGTTGATAAGCAACACTCACAAGGTGGTACTTAAAATGTCATTAGAGCAGCATTATCTCTTTAAAAATGCTTATTAAGCTATCCACAGTAGTTCAAAATTAGGAATATCAGATTTAACGATTAATAAAAAATAATTTGGCATTACATTTGGATAGCCTTGTCTCTATCTGAGGATTCCGGTTTTGTTGAAATAGAAAACTTTAATTATAGTGATGTTATCTCGACAAGGTTGCGTGTGTCCAATTATTGAGTGCCTGTTGAACATACTATAGAATGTGAAAAGAATATTTATGTTTCAATGAATTTAGACATAGAGTCATTTATATGTAATATCAATAGTTATTTATTTAAATTCAATAGTTCCTATATAGCTCAATATTGTTCAATAAGGCCCTCTTACGAAAAAAAATAAAATAAATAAAAGGTTTCAAATAAAAATAATCCCTACTTTTAATTTAAATTAACTTTTAAAACAGGTATAACCTCGATAAACCATTAAGTGGAACGGTCCTATATAAAACTTGAAGTAATAAAGTCTCCCTTAGTTTTACTAAGGATCATAAAACTTGAAGAGCTCACTTTGGGTTTTATAAGTTGAAAGTTTAAACATAGATTTTTTATTTTAATTTCTTTTGTCGGTCTGCGAAGAGTATAGAAAGGTATAAAATAGGATCGTTTTAAAACATGCTTGATATGCATCAAAGTTTTGAGTTAAAATGTAAATAAAAAGGATATTACGAACGTTTGATAATAAATACGAATTTCTTTTTTACTTTTTAAAGCATAATTTGCTAAAATTTCATTACTTCTGGGTGATTTATTGATAATATATAATCCAATTTTATATAAAAACAGTATCGTTCAGGGAAGTATTTTTATTTATTTATTTAATACCAGATCTGCCCGGTGAACCTTACATGATTAACGTAAGAGGTACATTTTTTTTTAAACAATTGTTATACAAAAGACACCCCTAACTATATACAATGTTATAAATAAAATAATAATTCTTGTTGGATTTATTATTTAATAACATTTATGGACTTAATAAAATAAATAATTGACTAATTGGGGAAAAAATGAAAGTGAATTTAAGAAAAAGATGAAGAGAAAAAAAAAGAAATTAAGATAAAATAAAATGTTAGAGTGACAATAAAAGAACTGATAAACATAGTATTTGTAACAGGGTGTCCTACAGCAGCCTGGGCTTCAGTCTTTGGGCTGTGGTTGGGTTTCCCAAGTTGTAGGTCACTGCTCCTTTAACTGTAGATAACTTTTAAGAGAAGTAAAACATTGAAGTTCCGATTCTCATGTAAATGTTTTGGTCGTTGCTTGCCTGAAACTGCAGTGTATTTGTGATATCTTATTAACTGTCCTTCTTTCCATAGGATCTCATTTCAGTCATGCAGATTTTCTAATGAAGCATTGTTTAACAACGCAATTATAAAGGTTTTCAAGAAAATAATCGAAATGGATATGATAAAATGGGATCCTAATTATTTGAATTTATGTCATGTTAATGCAATAGGGACGTAATTTATGTTGTATCATATTAGTTCCGTATCTCAGTCTATGAGCTCAAAATCAGTTGTTTTTTTCTACCATCATGGTTCCTTTGGTTTTATTTATCAACTTCCTTTTTTGTGCACCACCAACCAAAAAACCTTTACTCCTTCGAAATATTTGTTTATTGTCAGCACGGCCAAGGGTTTGACGCATTTGTCTATTCAAGACAAAGAAGCTCAAAACAGGGATTTGGCCGACAACTGAACAAAAATTTGATGTTTGCCAACTCATTTATCTTAAGGACCTCACGAGTCGAAATTATGAGATAATATGTAGTCCAGCTTGATCAGGAAAAGAAAAATTTTTAGGTAACAATGTTGACATTCGTAATAATTATCTCATAAAATATACTTGCGAAATTTTCAGAAGTTGTCTGGAAGTTCGAAGATCTATTTATAGTCCCAAACTGCCTGAAATACATTCTGACTCCTAGTATAGACTCGCGCTCGATTCAAAATGGAGAATAAAAAACATTAAATATAAACATTTTGGTAATCAATGTTTCTTTTATTTTATATAATTTTTATATTTGTATATGTTGAATTTTATATATGTATAACCTATTCTGAAGTTTGCATAGTTTTAGAGTTATGAGAAAAAAATATTTTTAAAAAATCGTCTTTTTTTTCTACTTTCTATAATTCTATAATCCTTACTAAAACCAATAAATTACATAAAAAATAAATTTTTCAAAATATTTCAACGAAATCCCTATCAGGTTCCCATTCGACCAGACCCCATTGGATTAAAAACAGATGCACCAAAAAGAATCCGAAACCAAAACAATTAAAGAGTACAAACATTTAAGGAATTTATTCTTGTTTAAATTGGTATGATTTTATTTTTCTAATTTAAGGTCTTCATGTTTTGGGAGACAATCCGAAAATAAATTACTTTTTGAAAGGAATATGGTCCGGGTAATTACTTTTTAAGTTTTTGGTACTTTACTGCGGTGAAGCCAAGCGCTCGAGAGGGGGGAGAGAGACAGACAGAGAGAGA
>NW_027115075.1:654210-655950 GCF_000696795.3 Halyomorpha halys
AGAGAGAGAGAGAGAGAGAGAGAGAGAGAGAGAGAGAGAGAGAGAGAGAGAGAGAGAGAGAGAGAGCATTAAATCAGTTGGGAAGCTCTACTAAATAAGTAAACAAAATTTAATAACTTTCGATACTGAAAAGTAAAGTTAATTCAATAATTTATAAAAATAGGCATCGAAAATGGATGTGATACTGAATGGACATTAAGGCGGATCCCATTGAACGAGTGGGGGCACGTCCCAGCCCTATTTTCTCAGGGCGATAAAAGCCAGTTGTCCTCACCACCGGACTGATAGGTATGCTTCGTTGGCTTCTAATGAACGGTCTTTGCGTGCTCTGCTGCATTTCTGGTGCATTATCAGAAGAAAAAAAAAATCTAATACTCACAAGAAATTGCAATAATTTACTAGTAATATTACCAACTAATTCTAGTTGTGGTACTAGTCAGTACCAATAATTTTAGGAAAACAATTCCAACATTTCAAGAATATAATATATTTCTATTCCTTTTTTTTTTTTTTGGCAAATTATCTTATTATTTGCCTCATTATATTCGTTTTCAACCTACATTTATTTCCATTATATCGTTTTCAAAACTAAATTATTCAAAGTTTTTTTTTTTCTAATTCACATCAAATCTAAATACCAAAAAGTACAAGATAAAAATTAATGAACTAGTTTTTTAATTTTTTACCAGAAGGCATATCAGAAGATATTAAAATTTTTAAATTATTTCCTAAGCATTGCATTATATAAGCAACCAAAGTGAATTATTCTAATTATTGTTATGAAATGGTATTCCAGGATACCATCTTGTATGCAATACTACAACTATGTTTTTTTTATCAAAATAAGAATATTGTTTATGCCTTTATTATCATGAAAATAGATTTTTGAATCACATTCCTTCTGTCACATGTGATTATTAAATAATACATAAAATTTGTGATATCTATTTGTATTAGTATACGTTTATTTTCCTAGCCTATGACCCGACGTATTCGTGTCAGATCCTTATGGTATCCTCTCGCTTGATAGTATCCTCCTGGAGATACTAACCCTCCAGATCAGTAACAGACGGTATATCCAAACAATATTCCTGGAGAAGATATAAAGGCCCTAAGTGGAGTGGACACTCGTGAGCTGTCAACGGCTGGACGCCCGCTGCCTATGGCAGCCCTCGTCTCCCAAATGAACAATGTCCTCTCAACTTGTCGTGTCCTGAAAAAAACGACACATTTTACCATTAAAATACAACGAAGAAATTGTATTTTTTTTTTTTAAATGAATAGTTTATTTAACAATCTAAATCCTCGGACATAAAAAAATATCGCGAAAATTGTAAATATTACTAACTTTGTTAACCATATCATATTTTTCTATATCTTCATTTAAACGTGAATAGTAATTATCTTCCTCACTTCGACCTTGTATATTTCAGTGAAATCCTCTCTACTTTATAATTATATTATATAAGAAGAAGATAACTAAAGCTCAACAAGTCTATTATATTATTTACTATACCCAAAGGTCTTATTTCAAGTTCGCCTTCAAAATTTTGATGAATTTCACGTTTTCACGTATTTCACTCTGAAATAAATATATATATATATAAGTTAAGTATTGGCGAAAGCAAAATGTCAAAAAAGAGAAGAAGGAATAAGATGTAACACGTTTGAAAGGCTGTAACATACTGGCTTTATTGTATTCGGTACATCTCTTATATACGTTCGATCAGCTGATCCCCT
>NW_027115075.1:663230-675541 GCF_000696795.3 Halyomorpha halys
TATATATATATATATATCACCTCAGCTATTATTCGTATATCAATAAATATGAATGAAAACTGATGATCAGTATCGAATCGTTGCCATATTTGTGAACTTCGCCATCTTAATGAAATAACACATGTAATTTGTTGATTTTGTTGGTTTGTTTTGTTTTTTTGTCCAATTTACCTGAGAAAACGACCGAACAGATTTCGACTAAACATTTTTTGAGTTACTAGATTATGCCTCATGGAGGTTTTAAATACATTCTTATATGTCTTTCATCAGCTACAAGCAAAATTACAGTTGGTTTAAAACTAGATATTTGGCTCATTTAAAGAAGACATCTAAAAAAATATGAGATAAAGTTTTATATCTTGTAATTTGCTATTTGTTTGTTATGTTTTTGTTTTTTTCAACATGACATTCACGACTATAAAGCCAAATTAAGGAGGGTCTGTTTATTTAACACCATAAACTACTTTATAGTCCATTAAACTAGCTTTAATTTGAGTGCTAATAGACATCTGTACGTCACATAGTTCCTGAGATATAGATTTATCAAAATAAATTAACTAACTACTAATCTTTCAGTAGATTTTTAAGAACTTTTTCTTTTTAAAAAGCTATATCTCGAGAACTATTGGACGTAAATAGCTCTTTTAGGCCTAATATTTCAGTAAATTTACTCTTCTTTAAATAACGTTCTCTTAAATGTTGTTGGTAGTTTTTAAGATATACAGTTCCGACCGAAAAATTAATGTTCTTTTAAGGTTTTGGAACAGCCGCCATTTTTTATTCCCCCTTCCTATACTTGGCAGACTCATCAATTTTGACTATTAACTATACATAGTTTTCATTAAAGTAATCTAAAATTGGGGTGAGATAACTGCCTTTTTTCTTCCCGGCTCTTGTACTAATAAGGCGATTAGCTACGACACATAGGCTCGTATACTTTATGATCTTATAAGCGAGTAATTTTACATTATCTTTTTTTTTCTCTCAGAACTCTTAGAGACAGGATGCTTCTGCTGCACTTAGTGTGCTCCGATGTTTCTCTATTTCCCAATGCCTTATAGGACACTCGTCATTATATAGCTCTCCGTTAGAACCACACTCCCGAATCTTTCGAGTAAGGGAATATTTTATCCCTTTGGATACTTCCCCTAACCCGTTCACTTTACCCCGATTTTTCTCCATCTTCACATCTATACTTTATTCTTATTGTATGCCTTTTCATGTTTCCTATAAAATTTTTATTCCACTAGTTTTTTGTTATTTATTGCCTGGTTCTACTAGGTAGTATCAAGACTAATTTAAAACTACCTTCTTCCCTCCATAACATCTGGTTTGATATACCTTTGCTGTTTGATTTGTTTTCTCTTGTATATGCCTGTTTAATATTATATTAACATCAATCTAAAATAAATCTTGATTTCAGGTATAATCCCGGAGTGGTTGACCGGTAGTTACATTCGAGCAGGCCCTGCCATTTTCGACGGTGTCAAAGGTTTTACTGTCAACCATTGGTGCGATGGCTTTGCTGTTGTTTACAAATTTGAGATCCATAAAGGAAAAGTAAGTGGTTTGTAAATTTTATTAATCGATCACTACGTAACTATTTAAACAAAATATGTCCTCGGTAATCTACATTAGATTATGGCTTTCAAATAGCTAAAAATTCAACGTTTCGGCAATGCAGGACTGAAAACCACATTAATAAAAACAAGAGATATTTCACTTCAACATTAAAAAAATAATAATAATTATAACCGAAAAGAGGTTATTCTTCACAATCCGCAAAATGTTTAACAATTGAAGAGCTCTGTCTAAAAAAGCTATAACTGACATTTATTCATACTTTTCTGAGATTAAAAAACAGTCGTCATACCTTTGACTTAATATATTTTCAGTTTTGACGCATAAGAGCCTTCGTTAAGGATTAAGACCTGATTTATTGCAATCTTCATCGCTAGCAATCAATCGGTGTGTCAGAAAATTATTTTATGCTGATTTTTTTTCATTATTTAATTGATCGCTGGAATGTATAATATGAATGATGTATAATGAAGGCATCATTTCCACAAAACGACGGCTTAAACTTCCATCAACCAAAAAAATAAGAATTATTCAATAGAAATAAATCGATAATATATAAAGCAGTAAGATCGATCTTAACTTATGCCTGCCCCATAAGGAGTTTTCATAGTTAAACTAATATAAAAAAAATACAAGTATTTAAAAACAAATGCCTCAGAATTGTTAATAACTATCCATATTGCACTAGAATATCTGAAATGCTCACTGAATTTAACATGGACATCGTACAGAATTTCAAATATAAAGTAGCATATAATTTCTTCCACACTTCTACCAACTCATTCAACCCTCTAATTTAATTTAATAGAAATAGGAAATTACACTAAAATTACAATCCGTAGATATAATCACAAAAAAACTAAACATATATATTATATATTATTCATATACTTCATACTACCCAATTTGAGTTTTTTTCCCCCTTAGGTTTATTTTATCAAAATGTTAAATAGAGAAATTTGAAAAAGTGTAATAAGTATCAGGAAAATTGTGTTTTATAACGGAGTATCCCAAAACAATAGAGTAAACAATGTACATTATATATTTATGCAATCAAAATATGTTAAAAAGAAAAAGTTTCTTATTTTTATCTTATTTTTTTTCCACTTTCACACAATCTCGAAAAAGAAAGTAGCGGTATACACTTTAGATCCGTTTCATAACCCCTTGTTCTTGGTTTGGGAGATATCTAAAGTGCTTTTCGGAGGTTTAGCCTTTTTTTTCTCCATTTTGTTTGCGGTTTCCAGCACCTCAAAAGCCCCTCCAAATTGAGTTGGAGGGTTGAAAACTTGTATGCAAATTGATACAATGTTATAGAGTTTCCCTTTGATGTTCTCACATTTTTTCTCGTTTCCCTGATATATCCCGCTTTTTTTTAGGCATTAAGTAATTAAATAACTAAATAAAAAAGAGGACATATGGAAATATATTTCATATTTTCATGAAGGGTTTGAACCCATCATTTCTTTTTAACATAGTAACTTCCAATAAAGAAGTTTTCATCAGAAGTTCGTTTTGATAAAGATAATGAGCTATTTCTCCTCATATTATGCTCTCTTCTTTAATAAAGAATATTTCTTAATGATCCTTCCTTACAGCAGAATATTTTAAAAGGAAGTTAGCTCATTTTAGATATTGAAAGAGTGGAAATTGGAAGATTTTTTTAATTATCAACTTGATATTGGAATTTTAAAATTATACTTAATCTGTTTTAATACTCTTAGAAAAAAATATTAATTACTGAGGAAGCTCTTTATTTTACTTTTCCTTCCTCAACTGTTGAAGTGCATAATCGATCAGAAAATAAGTTTCGGAGGAATCGGTAATTCTGGTAGGGAGGGTTACTGCCTTTAAATAAAACCAAAAAAAAAAAAAGTTAATTCCGTGTTCTTCTTAGTTCAGTGTCACCTAGTTTTGGTTCTGCTAAACAAATGAAATGTTTTCAATAAAAGTTTAAAGAAAATTATTGAATAGTTATGAAAGTAATGAAAAAGACAGTTAGTTCTTGGCTTGGATTGACGAAAAATTACCATTCTTTATTAAATTATGTTATAAAATTACAATATATAAATATTTATTAGAAGATTAAAAATATCACATTGTTTCATTACGTATTAAAATATGGAAATAAACAAAATAATTTTGTTATTATTTAATCAGTTTTAATTATATTGATTTATGGATATCATATTCGTATTTTTTTTTTTTTTGTTAATATTATTTTTATCATTGATGTATATTTTTTCTTCTTGTTTCTCTAGTTTAGCCTGTACATATGGTATAAATGCAAACTTATAACGCTAATAATTACTAATCTTAAACTGTAGTAGCTTTTATTATTATTATTCAACTATTTAATTATTTAATAAAAACTAATTTTTAAAAGTTTAAAGGAAATAAACAGTGTGATATAAAGTTCAGAATCTGAATTTAGACGTTCCCGTGCAATCCTGAATTTTGATAGCACATTTTCCTTTTAAAAAAATATTTTTGACATAAAGTTTTGTCAAAATATACACTAATATTTCAAATATTTGCAAATACAGCAGTAAACTAGAATTGTAAGAAATCTCTACCACGTGCTCTATCTTAGCAAGGTCCTGTTTGTTGTGGGTTCGTTATCTCCTCAGAAAGCGAAAAACAAACATCGGCTGATATGATGTAGTGATCGGCCGTCATTTGTAACAAAATATCAAAGCTCTGATTTACAATGGAGCCAGATGAATTTTAGCCCCAAGTAACAGTTATTGAGGGGTTGGATACTTAGATGAGAGGGTTATCAGACCAATAAGTAACCTATATAAACATAGAGCGAAGGTCATTTTTTGTTCCGTGGGTCCGCCAACATAGAGCGAAGGTCAAGTTTTTGTTCCGTGGGTCCGCCACGAAATAAAAGTCAAACCCTATCCTTCTTTCCAACGTCAATATTTCTTGTTTTTTTTTCCTTTAAGAAATAATAAACCTTCCTATAGCACTGAATTCCTTTCCTTGCATACTTACTCCTTACATCCTCTTCTTGAGCACTAGGACCCAACCATTCGATATTTATACTCTATCATAAAGAACTGCTTTCTTCGATGTTTCCTTTCTTGTCCTCTTTGCCTCTTCCATAATCTCCTTGATACATCAGCTATTTTTCACCTCCTTAAATTTTAATGTCTTGAATAAATGTAAAATTTGTGTATATACTCTCTGATTTTACATACTTACTATTTTATATACCAAGGCTGTATTGCTAGGCCATGAGCATTTATTTATGTTAACTGTTTTTTTTTAATAATAATTTCTAATCTAATTTTTTTTTACTTCTATTCCTTTTTCAATAAATTTTAAAGAGGGCCAGGTAAGTTCTGTGGGAGGCTGTCTTGTTTTTTAACTTCCAACTGTATGAAAGAACATTCGGCACAATTTCAAACTGCCCGGTGAGGTTGTACCGTTCACATGCTGACCACACCCTCTCCTATCCACGTCATGGGGGGGAGGCGGCTTATGATTACTTGTCCTAGCTAACAATCGGAAATCCGTGTCTCAAAACATCACGTATCCCCTTAAAGAGTAACAACTTATTAGTCCTGTCGGCCTCTGATAGTTAGTTAACCTTACAAATAATGATAATATAATTATAGAAATCAATAAGCTGAAATTTTGATAATGAAATTTTTTCAGGTCACCTTCAGCAAAAGGTTCGTCGCCTCTGATGCTTACAGAAAATTCAATGAGGTTGGGAAGCCAGTCTACACAGAACTCGGAACGAAAGCGCACACTGATACAAGCAAGAACATATTTCAGAAAATAGTTTCAAACATGGTTGCATATATTGAAATAACTTTCTGTATTTAAACAAAAGGAGTTATGTATTTTAATTTCTACACAAATTTGATAGGTTCCAGAATTAACCGACAATGTTGGCAATAATATATTCAAATTAGGGAATACGATTTACTTATCAACAGAGTCTTCCACCCAGAGGATTTTAGATCCTAATGATCTTTCTACGAACAAAAAAGTATACATTTTTGATATATTTATTGTAGCATCTATTTGTTAATAAATTGTAAATAAATTTACTAAATTTCAGGTTAATGCGGCCTCCCTATTAAAAGTGAACCTATTGTGTTCTCACGTGTTGGTCGATGAAGACGGGACCGCATATACTATAGGATCGGCGTTCTCTAACGGATTTAAATGTCAAATTATCAAAATACCCAAACCTTCGAATCAAACAGTGGTACCAGGGCTCGGTAATACAAAAATAATTTCATTTTTCAAAATTCTAAGTTTTACCAAACATTTCATAAGCAATCCTTAAAACATAGCTATCAAGATATTTGACATTCATGTATATCTAATGGCTGCAATAATTTCCCCAATGAAATGACTCAATTCTATAAACCTGAATTGTCCCGAGCAATTTCAATTAGGTGAGGTAAGAAAAAATTCTTCTCAAATTAGAGTTTATAGTTTACTGGAAGGGAATTCGATAGATCTGATTTTTCTTTGTTACCTTTAGACACGAAAATATGAACTTTGTATTTATGAACTATAATTTTCGCTTGTCATCAGTTGATAGTATTGTTGGCATTCATTTTCGTTATGATTATATACCTTTGTTTTATTAACTTTTAAATGCTAGTAGCTAATTTTGTATATTTTCTACATGCTTTTCTGACCCATTGTCATGTAAATTCTTCAAACTTTTTCTAACCGTGTTGACTTATTTCTACCAGTTTTTGACAATACAGTGGCTGAAGAACAAATGACAATTTAAAGGATGGATTTTAGATTGTCAATGCTGTTGCAATGCCAGATTTCTCTTTTAGTCCACCGGCTGGCGTAGTGGTACTTCCCCAACTGCGGCACTTTTAGGGGCTGCCAAATTTCAGATTAAATAATAATATATTGTAAAAATTTGAGCAATTTCATTTCATGACTTTTTTACTTGTAAGATGTTCAATCCACGATAAATATGATTGTTCTTACTAAAAAGCTCTTTAGAATATTGTATATTTTAGTCTTTTAAATTTAAATACCTAAACTAGGCGGCAGCAAAACTTTCCTATGCCACTGATATAGCCTAATAAATGATACAAAAAAATAAGCAAATCTATGCAAGATTGAGTCATTTTTCCCATTGTAGGATTTTTTCAGGCGTTGCATTTGAAGTTTTAAATACAATACTTATTAATAAGATACAGTAGATTAAAAGAGTTGTAAATCTTATGTTATACAAATAAAACAGAAACATTTGGAGTTCTGAGGTGAACAATATAACTTTTGTCACTTTGGTGTAACAGATTGATCAATCAGTTACACCAAAGAGACAAATGAGAAGGAAAATGATATTTAAATATTATTTTTTGTATGTATTCTAGATCAGTTTCAAAGTATAAGTTTTTTTTTTTACCATTAGTTCAAAGGTGGAAACCTTCCCAGTGTTTGAGAACTCCCCTTATTTTTATCAGGTCTCCTCAGCTTGGACAGTCTAACCATCAGGCTCTTTTTAACTCTGTTCTAACAATCCTGTACTTTCTTTGTGAAATGTCATTGTTATTTCTCCAATATACATTTTATATCATCCAGCAAAGTCCCATTTCTGACTTCACAGGAATCAATTCTCAGTTTGAAATCTGACTCAATTTCACTCTTTTTTTTTAATCTTATTTTATTCTATTGGTAATATTTCAGAATATAGCAAAGGTTATACCCTGGCTACCCTAGACAACAAAATACCCAAATTCAGTGGATATCACCACAGCTTTGGAATGTCTAAAAGGTGGATTATTTATATTGAACAACCACTGTTTATGAATAATATGAAGATGATGACGGCTTATTTTCGTGGTCGGACTTTATTGGAGTGCATGGAGTGGATTCCTCATGAGAAGGTATATTCATGTAAAGGAACATTTAATTTCTGCTTTATAGTGTCATAATATCATAAACAAAATCAGTAATTATCTATAGCCGTTCCCACCGTCATTATTATTGAAGCTGCATTAGGGTATATGGTGTATAAATGTCAATATTGTTACAACACACCCCTCAGACAGTCAATATATTGATGAAACTATATTCGACTACATAAAAGGGGCTTAAGTATGTTGTGGTTTTAATAAATGTTTAAAATTTTTAACAGATAGTTGTTATCATAATTCACTATAATTGCAATATTGTGACTAGATACAGTCTAGTGGCTCAAGGCCTAAATAGAAATGAACTCTGACTGATCATCAGAGTTCTCACAGGCTACTGCAGACACCAAATACATCTAAAAGTTTCTGGAGCAATTATTGACAACCATCTACTAGAGTGGACTTAGCACCATAGACTGCCCTACACTAGATAGCACGCTCTGACTATGTCACTAAGGTACCATTTTCCTAGAATACAAGGTTTCCTCCATTTAATAGTCATCCCTTTTGAGTTTCATTAGAAAGACCAGGGTTGATATGGAGGAAAAAGGGTTCCATTGTAGGTCTTTGGATATAGAAAGCGGATTTGCACTCCATGTAATTGCCCATCCCCATCTTCACCAGTACTATTATTCAACCTTCGCAGCACAATAAGAAAATTTTATTTCTAGAATAATTTTATATTATATCTTTCATATTAGAAAAGGCAATCTTATATGGTTGGCTTCAAATCTTCCTTGATCTTGATTAATTATTAGTGGTGAAGTATTATTTGTTCACTTCACAAGACGGGTGTCCAGATGGAATACAAAACCTATGAGGTATCGTTCTTATTTCAAGTACTTTACAAGGTATTGTCAAATACCTTTTTGAGAGACGTCCCCTATGCTGAAAGGGAGATAGACAAGTACCAAGTTAGGTACAGGAAGGGTAGATCAACCATAGACCATATTTTCTCCTACTAAGATCCAAGGAGCAAAAAAAAGTCATATATCACCTTTTAATTGATTTTAAATCAGCATACTATAACCTTACCACAGCTCTACTGGACATTAGACAATATGAATATTCCTAAAAAGCTGAAGATTGGAATTATTGGGCTCAAACAATGTAGTTCCTATTGGATCTGACCTTTCCAAACAATTAATAACCAACTACAGTTTGACATAGAGCCATGCCTCCTTGTTAAGTTTCTGGAGGAGTGAGGAGCACTGTACTGAGCAGGTATTCTTAAGCTCTCTGACATCGGTTATACTATAATGATGATACTACGATACTGACATCAAGTTATACTATAATGATGGCTTTTGAAAAATTATTATATCCAGTCCCAAAAACAAAAAATATATTGTTAAAAAGAAACATAAATAATTTTAAGTTATTTACTAAATCATTTAACAGTAATTTTGTTTACTTTTAATTAATTATATATTCAGTTTCATTCAAGAAATCAATCTAATATAATCATGAAGATTTTAACCAAGGATTAAACATCAATATTTTAACTATAAACATAACTTGTATAAAAATAAGAAGTACAAATATAATAATTGAATTTGATAATTTTCAGAACAGGTTCTTCTTAATTGATAAAGTAAGTGGAGAAATAAAACCAATTATTTATGAGTCGCAGTCAGCTTTTTTCTTCCTACACATTAGCAATGCTTATGAAGACAACGGTGAGGTAAATTTCATAATTCAATACTAAATTAGCTTTGTCTATAAATCTATCCACTAAGTATAGAATGTATTCCAAATAAAACTTTTCACCAATAATCTTGGAATTGCTCTTAGGTAAAGTATTAGAAAATTAAAAATGAAGTGTAAGAAACATTTAAGGCCACCTAAATCAGACAAAAGCATAAAATTTTAGTTTAATAATGTTTAAAAACATATTTAATAATTTCCATAGCCCTTTTCACTTTTGTTAAAACCTCTGAAAATTTTCTCATTACAAAGTCACCATTGGATAAGAAATAAATTTTATTGACACCAAGAAAAAATCACAATGTACCCTAAGAAATAAATATTTTTTTTTAGTTGATCATAGATCTCATAGGACATGATAGTTCTGAAATTCTAACTAAACTTCACCTGAAGTACCTCAGAAATGCAGACTTCTCCCTCAATGACAAAGCATCTGCAAGAAGATACATTTTACCACTAGTCGATAACCTCGAGGTAAACATAGTTATTTATACATTCTTTTGAATAATTAAAGAGCATTATTACTTTAATTTAATGCAAATCTTTCTAGAGCTTACCAGAAAAAGAAAATCTCATAAAAAGAGACAAAAGAGTCAGCGCAATGAGGATAAAGAATAAAATTATTGTGAATGGTGCTATCCTTACTGAACCCAACTTCAACTTGCCTAATATCAATCCAGCATTTTTCTGTAGAAAGTACAAATATTTCTATGCTACAGGGCTGTTTGGTTTAAGTGTATATCGAGCGTGTGTAAGTAAATTTATTATAAATTCACTTATAGTATAAAATATTCCTATATACATTATATCATAATCATCACATAAAAGTAAAAATCAGGTAATATATTGTGCATCTAGAATGATCATGATGATGATGATGGAAGACCATTAGATCAAAACTTGAGCTAGTATCTTTTTATTTTGTTTACGTCTCTACTTTAACCATGGTGGGAGGTCAAATTCTCATTCCGTGGGACCGTTAAAAGTCGACCTCCTAGGCCAGATTCAAACCGGTGCTGCTGCAGTTACGACATTGCTAAGGTAAACGCCTTAACTTCCTTGGCTACAGATAGCCCATATTAGGTTGGTATTATCCTAAAGCTTAAATATTAGACCAAATAGATAAACACAATAGATATTCTGCAATATTCCTAAGGAAAACACTCGGGGGACTTCTATGTACATCTTTGCCTCTTTACAATTACCATTCCTACCGAAATGTTTTTTTTAGTTTTACTCTTTCATGTTGGATGTACATTATCTAATTATTATAAATTAATAAAGATATACTGGAAGATTAGGATATTAAGATATACTGCCCTCAAGATAATAAAAATATGTATTATTGTAGCTTGCATCAATAAATTTCTTAACTTTTCCTACAATTTCAGATAGTCAAAGTGAATGTTGAAACGGGTGAAGTATTGACATGGAAGGAGAATGATGATGCTATTCCTGGTGAGCCTGTGTTTGTGGCCAATCCCAGGTGTCAAGATGAAGATGGTGGCATCCTTCTTGCTGGTGTGACAGACCTCAGAGAAGGACAAAAAGATTTTCTTGTCGTGATAGATGCTAAGACAATGGTGGAAGTAGCCAGAGCAGAAGTGGAAGCACATGTTCCTCACCTCTTTCACGGCATTTTTCTACCATCTGATGGATAGTTTAATAAATAATGTGATGTCAGATTATTATGTCACTAAGGATATAAAAAAGATTTTGTTTATGTTACCTCGTACTGTTAATATATATATTTTTTCAATTTGATAATTATTTTTTTAATAATCAACCATAAATAAACATAGACTCTTAATAAAGCAGATTCCTGATAATTCTAGCAACAGAGAATTATCAGGAATCTGCTAAAGAATCATAGACAATAATTGGGGAACTAAACATTTCTAATCATAGTCTTAATTTAAGAATGTTTCAGCCTTCATCAGGTTGAAATAGTGGCACAATAATTAATCAATAAAGTTCACTTATTAGTGTTCTCTCCACTGATTGTACCCCTGTTTAACTTCTTATAGATATACTCTAAAAGTTGGTTATTTTGCACCAGATTTTGAGCTTCTTTTGATATTTTCAATTTTTCATCGAAGTACTCAAGTCAGAAAAGCCTGTAATTCATACCTCAGATTTTTTAGAGTAAAAGCAGCTAGTTTACAGTTTTGATATCTATGTATTTAAATTAATTCTAACAGAAAATGGAACAAAGTTTACAGGTACGTAGGGAGACTTTGCATCACTTTCTAAAAAAGAGCTGGTGCAATTTAAGGCTGTTATCATCAAAGAAAAGACCACTAAAACATAGGAGAAATTCAAATTCTATCAAAAAGGCCAATTATCGTTTATAACATAATAAACATTTAAATGTAGAAACCTTAATAAAAAATAAAAAAAAGACATTTTTATTCAATATGAATCAAAACCAGAATAAATGCAAATAGGTACATACTTTTTAAATAGGTTTGAAATAATTTTGTCGAAAGAATGTTAAAAATGAAAAACAATTAGACAATAAAGCAAACATGGGACGATCAATAGGACAAAATGGAGCGAATAATCTCTAATTTTTATTACATTTTAAAAAATTTAAATTAAGGAAGAGCTAATTAAATAACAATTAATAATTAAAACTGATCTGATCACATATAGAATTTGAGTAAGCTTATGGTAACAGTTACTCTTATGCTTCGAGAAGAAGTAATAGTAATCTAGCTATAAAATTTTGAGGCACGATATTTAACATTAAATAACAGAAGATGAAACCAAAACTCTCTCTCACCTCTGGTGTGCCACACTAAACTTTTAAATTTAGTGAACTAATGTTATTAGAAGCAAACTAACACATTTCTACAGTATTGATAAAGAGAATACTCATGATATCAAGGAACAGACTAGCTGTACTTCTAAACTCCACAATTTAAACAATGTTGTTTAAAAACATTTGTTTCGTCGGGAAATAAACATAGAATACGGTAAATAAATATCTAGAAGGCCTATTTGTCATAATTCATGGAACTTTACCAACTCATAAGTTCATATTTTATATTATTGAAACCCTGGTTCACAACTGAGTGACCCCTTTCAGCTACTTGTATTACTATAATT
>NW_027115075.1:675610-717890 GCF_000696795.3 Halyomorpha halys
TATATATATACACATACATATGTGCGTATGTGTAATGAGCACCCCTTATCAGCTTTTGAGTAGTTAAAATTGAACTTAGGAAATATATATATGAATACAAATAGAGGGATATAAATAATTTTATTGTATATACCGAAGATTCAGTCTAAGTAGCATGTCTATGTATTATATATTTACAAAAGTTAAAAAAATAAATTAATAGAAAAATCTAGAAGTACAATAGATATTTAATTTATGATAAATTTTGTTTTAAATCACTGTCATACAGAATCAATGATAAAATAATTATATTTAAAATGGAATGCCAGGAATTATATATTTTTATTTACATTGCTAGATTTACATATCTACCACTTTATCGATTATAGATATAACGAGGGGGAAAACAAATGTACACATACATAACAAAAATAAATTAAGCATATTTACAAAAGCAAAGGGTGATCTGATTTACAATTGAAATTTTTTTTTTATCAATTGAACCACAGTTATAATTTTAGATGGGTAAACCCTTGGAAACAGAACTGGTAACAGCTGATGAAAAAAGTTTAGTAAAAAACATAAGACCAGTATGGCCACCTGGTATATAACTAAGGAGAAACCAAAGCAAGGCTATAAATTGGATCATAGCAAAAAATACAGTAAATGGCGTACTTTGTTGAAATAATGCAAAATATAACGTTGCAAATAAACTACCTAAATAACTAAGAGTAAAACAAAGTCTTTCTCTTGAGAAGAGGTGTCGCAAATGATGTAAAGGCCCCCAGAGAAAAGAAAAGCTGAAACAATAAAAGGAAAGATAAGATACGATATACTAAATTTTAAGAATAATAAAGGAAACACTCGGTTGTAAAATATGGTAGCTGACATTGATTGAGAATTAAATTTTCAGGTGTCACTGAATCCTTTAGAGTAAATATCATTTTTTTTTCTTTTAATGTTGGTATTACAATTATGATAAGTGACTTTTCATTGGTTGTTTCCATGTTTTACAACCGACTGACTAAAATTATGAGAGCTAATTATATAAATTCAAGTTTTTAAAATAAAGTTCAATCACTTAAAAGTTAATGAACTGGTTCGACTTTTAAAATATAACTTTCCAAGGATATTATGCAAAATTATGGAAATTGTAAATAAATTATTCTTTTTTGTTCAAAGTAAAATAAAATTTTATTTTTCATCCTTCCTCATAAATTACTATTCTGAAAATAGAGCTGATGAAATAAAATTAATTCTATTAACACTACCCTATGTTAAGCATTATGGCAGAAAACGTCTAAGCCACCTAGATTTCCTCTGAAGATGTTGGTCAAAATTATTGATATATTGTCATATAAATAAATTTAACCCACCTGAAACAGTGTCTTAATATACATATAAATTAAAACTATGAATATATATATATATATCCCAAACAAACCTGCAGATTAGGAACAGACTGCCCATTGTATACAAAAGAGAAAATTTTCGGGCCTTCAGAAATAAAACTGGTATATACATGGCAGCAAAAGTGAAACATAGAACACCCATGAAAATACAAATACAAAATCCGACGATTCTCTGGAATCTAGTCTGAAAAATAAAATAATTCATATTACAAAGAAACAACTAAGCAATTAATACATTTCTTTCACAATGAACAATAATAAATCTATTCCAAAAATTGAATAACTTCAAATCAATTAATAACATTTATTAAATATAATTTAATAAATATACAATATTTTTTAGCCATTTAAGGTAAAACAAAATATTAAAGAATGTAGTTTTATGCAAACTAAAAAGTTCAATTTATAAGTAAAATTCATTATGCTTAAAAAGGTAGTAGTAGGGTAAAAATAAAAAACTCATAAGTCTATTTTCAGAATCAAAGTTTCTGGCACTGTCTTCCAGCATGAAAGCCCTGCAAAGTGGGGCAAAACTTCAGCAAATAAATAGTTATATCTTTTATTTGTTCCATCTTGACCATATCTTTCATATTTAGATATGGTTTATACATTATCATTTATATATATTGTGTTCAAAGGATTTTTCACAAACTAATTAAAGTTTTTGTCTAGGGTTTATGTAAATTATTTTAGTCTTAAAAAAAAAAATTAAAATAAAACATGCTATATATTTACTAAGATTCTCAGTAATTTTTAGGATATTAATGGCAATATATACCAATAAAGGAGTTCAATTAATAAATAAAATCATCAAGATGATTTATACAGGAATTAATAAATACAATTATCAAGACAAAAAAAATAATAATAAACAAAATCCATGAATTCTATTTATTTTAACTGACTTAGGTGAAATAGTTATTGTGCACTTTAGTTATTGTATATTGTGCATTTTTTTAGCATTTGTATTTGACATTTAGTATTTTTATTGAGGGAAAAATTAAATTAACTGTAAAAACTATGCAATAAAAATTATGTTTTAAATTTTTCTTTAATATTTTACCAAAGTGAAATTATATATAAAAGTGAAGAATATTGAGGTAAGAAATTTTTACATTCCTCAAATTTCAAGTAATTTTCTAATTCAAAATTCAAGGAATTTCTCCCCTACTCCTACTAACAGGATCTGTAGGGAAATAGAGTGAATCACTCTCATGATATAAAACATAAGTCTACTCTACTTTTAGCAAACTAATAACCAATAAAAGCCAATAAAAAAAAAAAAAATTTAAAATCTGGTATATACATCACACTACTTTGAGATGAAATAAATCCCTGTAAACTTGAAAACAGCAATGTCAACAATATTCAAGATGGAAATACTTCCCTGCATTAAATATTTCATATACAGGTAGAAAGTAAAAACTGACGATTCGTCATAACCATGGAAACCAGAAAACATTTATTTTCCCCTTAAGTTACACATCTTTCAATTAGATGCTTAATTTTTTTCTAAGAAGCTAAAAGCTTGATATCAGTGAATCTGAAATTAATAGAAGCCTTTAAAAGATGTACGTATTAGTTAAAATTGCATTCATTTTTACATAATCAAATTAATATTAATATCATGAATCTTTATTTCTAACTTCAAGAGCTTCTTTAGAAAGTTGTTAAATAGAAAAGATAGTAAAATAATTATTAACATCTTCAGCATTCGCTTCTAATAAAAGACTGATGTTTGAAGAATGTAAGAAACAAAAATCTAATAAGTTGGTACAAGAGTTTATAAATTAATTTATCAAATCAAATATGCAGGTTTCAGCAAGTTAAGTTTGTTGAATTATCTTACAATACTTATCTTCTAAAAAAAGTCTATATTATTTATTACGATATAAAAATGTATCACAGGACCATCTTATTACATCAATATAGTACGCCAAATATATATTCATTTTTTTAATTAGTGATATAATTACTAAATTGAAAAAGTTTAAGTGTTCTTTCTAATTATTAAAAGTACTACCTGACTAATATATTTTAAAAGCTCAGTTGCACTGATTGGACCTGGGCCTAGGTAACACAGGGCTTTGTGAAACAGTTCCAAATGGTTTCACAAGATTCATCCCATCCTTACTTAATGGGTATCAAGAAGCTGAGGACTCCTTTTTCCTTAAGACTAAACAATTAAAAAAATCCTAAGGAGTCCAGGGAACCCTGCGTCTCTGTTATTCGTTTGCAGTAACATTAAATGTTAAGATAGGTCCTAATGCAATTGTAGAAAAAAGCTAGATTTATACATTAACAATTTTTTTTGTTAAATCCTGTAACAATTAAATAAATAAACTAACAATGTTTTCCAAGATTAAATTTTATGATATTAAAGATGAATTACGAACAGTTAACTATAACATTAATCTGAATAAGCAGAAAGGAGGTGATAACTAATCAGAGCATTCCCTACAGCTAGCCACTTAATGGGAGAAAAACACATTTTAAAGGGGATAGAATAGTGGAATGATTCATATAATTTTCTCAATCATTAATACATGAGATAGATATAAATATTTCGGATAACTTTTGTAAAATTATAAAAAAAACATTTCTTATACTACACTCCAATCATAAATAGGTGAGTGTCAGAGGTAAAATAAAAACATTCACATACTAAAATATGGGTGTTGATGACCTCAGGGTTTTACGCCCTAAAGCCCAAGCCAACAACAACAAAATTCTAAAATGAAGTAACTAATCATTGAAAGTAATTGGATTCGGAACAGCTAGGTAAACGTTATTTATTTGAAACTGAAATTTAGGTTAAAGAAAGTTAGATTAGTACTTTTGGCTTTCAAGCCATGACGCATAACTATGTTAATTGTTTTGATATTTGAAGAAAAAAAAAATACCATCCAACACTATTGTTTTAACATTCAAAATTTGACAGCAAGATTGGACCTTTATATTAAAACAAAATGATTTAGTGTAATTTCTTTGACAATGTGTAAACTAAAACTAGAAAAAACAATAATTTACTACTGAATGGACAGCCCATAATATATTTCCTCATATCTTGATATTCTCATAAGGGTTATATTCATGATTCATCATTAATGTAAACAAATTCAGTTTTTACTGACATATAAGTTTAAGTCCTTATGATTCCTGGAACAATCTACAAATGTAGAACTTAACAATTATGTAAACATAACTAAAGATGTAGGAACTTATATACCTACAAATATGTTATCAGTTCTTAACATTACACTCATAATAGAGTGAAGAAACTATTAATATCACATACTAATACACTAATAATGTATCACTTCACGGCAACAAAAGTAATATTATTGTGAAATAATTCTTTTTATAAATTAATGAGCCTCCTGATGGCATTATAAGTCCTTAAAATATTATAAATACAATACTACATACTAAGTATTCCTTCAATACTATTCTAGATAATAATTAAGCAAATGTTATTATCTCTGTATAACAAAAAACATAAGAGCACAAATAACAATTAACTGTTGTTAATAAAATCCATTACAATACTTACTAAAGTGGGACAACAATCTTTTTGAGCTGCAGAAAACCAACTTTCGGCTTCCTCAGTATGTTCATTCTTTCTAAACCAACTGCCGACTTTGGGCATTGACACCGAAACAGGTATAGAAATTCCATTGAGAAGTGGTTTCGAATCACTGTTTTTAGAAGACAAATACTCATCTAATTCATCTTTCAAATTTGCCATTTTGTTTACACGTATATCATATCTGCCACCTTATCAACCAAAGCTACAGCAATTTCTTAAACGTTATGATTAAACCGAATTACCCGAATTGAAAGTGTTTACTTAATTTGTAATTTAATTGAAACAATTACCATTTTCACTTAATTTACTACCTTTCACTAATTCAAATTAATCAGTTATTAAGGTATTTTCTGTGATAAATAAAATTATTGATAGTACTATTAAGAAGCTCTTGATGTTTTGGCGCGGTAACGTTTTTTTGTGATGTGTGTTGTATGTTAAACCTTTTATTTTTATTATGGTTGTAATTTTTAAACTCTATTAAACTTTTTGTATTATATAAGTTTTAAAACCGAACGAAAATATTCGCGTGCCTTATTTATGATTAACAGGCAATGAGTAATAATAAAATGGATATCAAAGAACATATACTTGTCAGAAAAAGGTATGTTTAGTTTCCATCTCAAATTAATTATACTTCAAGCATTTATCTTGACTAATATTCATTTCATTGTACCTTATAGAATATTTGAGGAAGAAGTAAGAGTTTATCAAGGTCCTGACCCTCTAAAACTTAGGTGTGACTTTTTGCAAGCCCTCGAAAGTTATGATAAAGAATTAATTCATGACATATATTCTTCAGTTTTGGAGGATACTCTCAGATCATTTATGGAGGAAGCCGTGTATAAACAAGATTTAAGATTTATACATCTTTGGTTGGCCTATGTATGTTAAATTTGAGGATTTTCTTTGTATCCCCAATAATCTGTTTTAAATTTAATAATTGTGTTTTCAGTCCCATACTCAACCAAATCCAGTTGTTATTTATGAGAACATGTTTAGTCGTGGATTAGGAACTGAATGTACTATTTTGTATGCTTCATGGGCAGAACATTTACTGAAGAATGGACAGGTTTCTAATGCAGATAAGATTTTTAAAATGGGACTTTCAAATGATGTTAAACCTAAAAGTGATCTTCAAAAGGCTTATGAGTAAGCAATTGTATTTTATTTTTAAAAATATATTTTATTTTGTTACTAATTTTCTTAGTATGATTACAGTGAATTTTTGAAGGAAGTAGGCAAAAGGTACCTATTAGGTGAGCTGTCAAATTGCCCTACTTGTGGTAAATCAGAGGTATAATTAATTTACTTAATTCTGACATATTGGACCTCTATTTTGAAATGGTTCTTTTCTAAATATTTGATATTTTAGGGAAATTCCACCAACACCCCTAAGGTAGATTCTTCAGATGTTGAAGGTATGATGTAAGCTTCTCTTTTATTTCCATTACTGGCACACTTTCACAAAGTTAAAGCTGTTTATATTATATGCAACAAATAATCTTTATTAGGAGTTTACATCTGCAATGCGTAAATCTTTATATCATATAAATGACTAATGTAATCAATTCTATGAAGTTTTTTTATTAATATATTTTCTTAATAGATTTTATAGATATAAGAAGTGATAATGAAAGATTGTATTACCAAAAAAATAAGAGAAAGTGAGAGAGATAAATTATCTTATTAATATTGATTACAATCAATTTATTTTATCATTATTATTACTAAAGATTTGTAATGCCAAAATGATCATTAAGTTATTGGCTTAGTAGATTTTCCAAAAAAAAAATTGTTGTATTTTCTGTCAAGTTGTAAAATTAATAATTATGTTTTGTTCTGATGCAGTGATGGTCTTAGTTATATTTATAAGCATAAAACTTCCGTTGTATATTTATCATTTATATTTTACAGTTTAGGGTGATTGTCTCTTTAAAAATATTTATTTATTTTTTTTTTTTTTCAGTTTGGGAATGGAACCCTTTAAAAGTTGGAGAAAAAGATGACTTTACCTGTCCTCTTGCCTATTTTGAAGATCCTGACCCAACAAAAATAAGAATGTACCCCAAAGATAAGGTAATTAACATTTTGCTTATAATTTAATTTACATTGTGCTCGTCTTTGAATATTATTTATTTTATTAATTATTATTAACTTTAATGCCAAAATATTTCAATTCCCCCATATGTTATCATTTTAATGAAAATTTCTATGTGCCTAAACAGATTAGATTAGATTAGATTAGATTTTTATTCAGGTCGATCAACATCTAGGTTATTACACCCTTTTTACTTCATCTATCTTCTTGACTTATAGTTGAATGTAGACTATTTCCTTTTTACACTGGTCGGTATTGGTGGATTATATTTTAGTATAAAGTTGTGTTTCTTTGAGAAATTTTATTATTTTGTCTGCCTAAACAGAACTTTTCGAGAGTGTAAGAAAAGCTACTTAACTTGAAAATGGTGTACGTTGAAATAAATGAATTATTTTTGCCATCTCAATAATTTATGTAATCTTTAATAAATATTTTATTTTTAAGGTTTTTTAACTATTCTCTGTTCCTAAAAAATTGTAATTTTTTTATACAGAAATCTTCGGACAAAAAAATTGGATATATTATAATTAAAGATTTATTATTCATTTGGAGATTCGGAGCTTTAAGATTTGGTGATTGATTATGTTTTCTGTTCCAAAAAAACAAAACCTAAACACTAATGCAACTCTTTCTCTTATTACAGGTTTATCCGGGCTCTGGTCAGGAGTTCAGTATAGAAGAAGTAATGGCAGAAGTATATGAAAAAAGATGTAAGATACTATAGTGATATTAGATTGTGTACAAATTTCTAAATATTTTCATATTTATCTAACAAAGTTCATTTGGCATCACTATTTCCCTTGATTTATTGATTTCTCAACACTTTCTAATAAGTGCTGAGAAATTAAATTTTTGTATCAGCAAGTGTAACAATTTTAATTTAGATGTAATGCAATGTCAACACATCATGTTTTCGCATGCAGTTGTTGCCTGCTTCTTTCTTCACACAGTGGACGGAGCACTGTGTGACCTTTTCCTTGTTGTTGAAAAAGAAAGGATGGAGAGGAGGAGAAGCATGTGACAAAGAAATGTAAAAATACTTAGTCCACTTTATTCTATCATAAATCACATGTAGTTATTTTCCTAAAATCTAAAAGTTTAAGGTACTTGTAATTAATAAATATTCTTCATTTCCCTGTATTATTTTTTAATTCTTGAAAATTTTAATACAGATGAAGAAGAAGAAAAGCAGAAAAAAATAGCTGAAATGAAAATTAAAGAAGATGAAGCAAGGAGAGCTAGAGATGAACAAAGGAGAATCGAAGCAGAGAAAATGAAATTTGATACAATGACAGAATTGAACCCTCCAGTTCAGGCCTCCATTCCAATCATAACTCCAAAAATGTTTAATGTACCAAAGGTATTTATATGTAGTACTTCTCTAATAGTATGCAACCGACAAACTAGTCTGTAATTTAGTGTGATCTAAAAATGGTTTGGTTTTAGGACATTGACGTCTCATTGGCTAATGGTTCTACATTCACTGTTCATACTAAAGAAGCAATGAATGTTGTACAAGATATGTGGAGTAGCCCAGCACCTTCAGGTAAGGTTTTGGAGTTTCCTCCCAAAAGCTACTGTAAAGTTGTCTAGTTAAGTATTTCTTACAACTGTTGGAGAGTTACTAGTGACTAAAACCAGTTAATCAGCAACCAATATGTGTTCCTGGCTACTATTCATTTTCTGATAACATTATGTGTATATAATATCCTCACCATGCTATTATAAACTCTTCACAATCTTTTTGCTTGTTGATAAGGATTTTTTTTAATAATTGTAATGAACACTGTTCTTATATATATATTACCTTCTGTGACATGGACCACGTGTGCCTTATATTCCAATTCAATCCCGAGCTTGAATGGACTACAAGACTATAGTCTTATAGAACCTTCTAACGTTCTACTACATAGAAAAGTAGAGTCTTTTTACTTTTCATGGTAAAATAAAAGAATTTATTTTAACAAAGTTTAGAAATATTTTTACAATAAAGTCAAGATACTTTTTTTAACTTTTGATGCGTTTCGAGCTACCTGTACTTATGCTATAGTTTTACCAAGTTTAATATTTTCTCTTTTGTTTGTTGTCCATGATGTTAACTTTTAATTGAATAGTTTCTGAAATTTAATTATTTAAAATGTCCTTATACAAAGCTCAACATTAATATGTTTAATTTATATATTAGGGTCATATTCTAATTAAATAGTGATCCAATTAAACCAATCAATAAGAAGTGGTTGCGTTAAAAAAAAACGTATTTGGCTATCCTAACAAAATTCTTTATAATGTTTAAATACTAATTGGTCTTTTATATTCATTACTTCATTCTATTCTAATATTACATTATTTTATTATTATACCAGTGTCTAGTAACTAGGAACATTAAGAAAAGTCAGGGGGTAATGGCTGCGATCAAAACACTTTAATAACAAACAATAAAAAATTGTTTCAAAATCATTATTATGTGTATTAAAAATAAAAGTGTCAGAAACACGTGACAGTAAAATTTCCTCATAATTTTTTTTTTTAATACATGATTTCCCACATTTGATTGTCCTATTTCATGGGAAAAGATTTATCATCTGTGAATGAAATCAAAATAGGATGACTGGAAAATAAATTAATAAATGTACTTGGTGGAATTTGATTGATAAAATTAATTTTACTTCTATTTGTAATTATCAACCATACAATTTTGTCTTATTTAAAACAATAGTGTAGATAATAGAAAAGATACTGTATTTTAATTTTTTTTTTTTTTTTTCTGCTGCAAAATTAAAACTTAAAATTCTCTAATAAATTAGTTTATCTAGTTTCCTTTGCATTTTAAACTGTTTAATAAAAATAAAAGCACTTTTTTTTTTTTCCACAGAAGCACCTCCTAGGCATCTATATCAAACTAACATGCCTGAAGAAATAAGTGACGTTGCTTCTAAACCTCAGTCTCAGTTTCAAATATTTTCTGATGCAGAAGAGCAGCAACCTGCTCCAAAACAACATTTTCAAATCTATGATGAGAATTCTGAGAATAACGTTCCATCAAATAATCAGCCCCTTAAACCAAAAATCCCGTTTGATATTTATTGTGAAAATGAGCCACCTACAAAACTTGCTGCTGCACAATCGGTGAAACAATCTTCTGCTCTTAAGCCCAAATTACCTTTTGAAGTATACGATGAAAATAATACTCAATCTCACAAAACACCTCTTAGTCATAACAGAATTAGTAAACCTGATCCAAACAGTGTTGCTAAAAATGAAAATGCCCACGATGAGAGGAACGGCCGTTTAAGGTACAAATTATTTGCTGATGATGGAGGTGACGAGCTGGCTGAGAAAATGGAAACACAGGCCAAACTGCAGCCTATGTTTCCTGTTCAGGTAGTTCAATTGTTTAGCAGTTCAAATACATGTTTTTCTTGGGGTATCAGATTATGATAAAAATCATTTTATTTTTAGAAACATGATGATTTTGAAGATGTTACCTGTAACACAAAAGCGTTTGAATTTGTTCTGCCATCTTCTACTCCTTTTTCCAATCATAAAAAACCTATTCTCGGGTAAGTTATATCCATTATTTTTTCTCTAATACTATGTTATATAAAAAGTGTTTGCATGAATTTATTATTATTTTATCATAGAACTTACACCTTCAATTTATTCTTCAAAATATAAGGCCTCTTTTTTTCCCTCCTAACTTGCCTTCTCTCATTGCCACTAGAGCTCGAACAGCATTGCAAGAACCATTCCAGGAATTTGAAGAAGTAGCAGCTAAATTAGGCCTCAAGGTTAATGAAGAGAAGACTGTATACATGAAAACTTCAAAAAGGTGGCCCTTGATAAGAAAAGCGGAACAGATGCTCAACACCGGGGAGAGAAAGGTATTGAGAAGGATATCAGAATTAGTCTCTGAAAATGAGATTTGGAGAAGAATAAAGAATGACAAGCTGGGGGAAATGTTAGGGGAATCCAACATTGTGTCTTTATTGAAAAGATCCCACATAAGATGGATAGGACAGAGAGGATGCCCGATCGAAGGATACTCAAGAAGATTGGAAAAGCAAAAAAGAGGACATCCCCGGATCAGATGGCTGGGCGACATGGAGAAGAATCTCAGGCGGCTAAATGTTGAAAGATGGAGAGAGATCGCAGAGATTGGTTGGCTGTGGTAGAGGAGGATCAGGTTCTTGTAGGCAATGTAGTGCCAACTGTAATAATAATAACTTCCCTTCTCTGTCATTCTAGATGATTTTCTTACAGTTTACCAACCTATTCAAGCCAGATTAAGAAGGTCAAGATTTATTCCTTGTGTCCACCACAAAATAAATTTTATCCCCATAGTCAAATTTGACCCAGTGCTGCTTCTGTCATTTTTTGAGGCAAAAAACTCCTGATTTGACATTTTCATTGTTTTTCAAATGCTGACACTTTAAAAAAAAAAAAAAATTGTCATGAATACATTCCGATTGACTAAAATAGGGTAGGGTACTTCCCTTATGAAACTCCACATTTTTTAGTTATTCACCTCGCGGTACCCACTATTTTCATACCACTCTTGATACAATATCTTTTTTATAATATCTATTGTCTGAAGACTATAATTTTAATTGTAAAAAATACCAAAACTTATAATGTAATCTATGATGAAATGTTGATAGAAATGAGTTCTACCTTTAGAAAATCGATTTACAAAAAATATATTTATGAGCAATTTTGGACTTAAAACCTTTTCACAAATAAATTATTCTATTCTTTTCTAAAATTAATCAGGTTGGAGGTAAAAGTAATCAAGAGACGAGTTTCTCTCTTATCTATCTGGCCTTGACCCTAATCGGTAATGACAAAATCGTAAAATTATCATCTATCAACTTATAATTATTGAGAATCTCAAAATTTTGTCAGTTCTTAGAAATAACGTTTGGTTCATGCATGGGTAGATATCAAAAAGCCTTATCATCACAGGAAATGTCACTTGTTCACTTTTACTTCAAACCAAAATATATTATCTTTTGGATCATTGTTGATCTTGATGAGGATCCAAACTGGCTCCTACATTTTGAACATAAAGACTATTTAAGTGTGGCTTATTACGACAATCAAAACCTTGTTTGGGCAATAATCCCTGTGTGGTCAAAAACGGGGATCATGGATAGCAGACAATTACTTTTTGGTTAGCTTCAATGATGACTTTTTTCCATATATATTAAAATTAATTATGAGTTTTTAATTTACTCGTAATGGTCAGACAAAAATCATTTGATGAGGAGTAAGTCCTAAGGATTTTATATTTGATACCATGCTAGTTTTTATAATTTTCAAGTAAATTATCCAAATATTCTCATTGAACTTTGTTTTTACAAGCACTTCAAAATTGATAACTTTAAAAATAATTGTTTTCTACAAAGTTGATATTTATATTTCCAAGTCAACTTTGAATAAATTCATAGACTAATATGTTTTGATATTCAGAACAAATTAACAGCTAGATTAAGTTCACTTTTGCTAGAATTATGAGAGAAATTTTTTATATGAGCTGTGCATTTTAACAGATTTTTTAAAAGATAATTTAGAAATAAAACTGATCATATTTTAATCAATATTTTTCAAACTTAAACCAATCATAAAAACAAAATTAAAAAAGTTTCTTCGGAAAAGGATGTTGATTGTTTTTTTAGAGGCCTATCATAGTAAAAAAAATATTCTTGCTTCATTGGGGGAAAAAAATAATTGATTAATTGAAATTAAGTGAGATGTTGACAACAGATTTTTTATATTACCATTTGTTATTTAAAAAGTTAACACTAAGTTAAATAGTAAAAGAAATCAAATATTATTTCGCCTTTTTTTTTTTTTTAATAGAATGGTTTGATAAGAATATTACAATTTATATCTTAGTTGTATTTTAGTATATAAGAATTTTTATTTTAAGGACTCAAAAAACAAACTCTGAAGACCTTTTAAAGAAAACTCCACAAGCAAATGCAAATTTGAGTATGATATTAGAACAGAGTAAGGAGAGGTATAGTTGCTCATCAACTGACAGTAGCTCATCGCAAGCTCCTAAAACTCCTAAATCTGGTCCTGTTATTTCTGCTGGTTAGTAATATTATTTCTTATTTTTATACATTTAATGCGTTGTCTTGGATTCTCTAGAAGCGTGTATTATCATTTACTTATTACATGTGTCCATATTTACTAAACTAGTGTCCTTTCCTCTGTTGTTTATGAATGCAAATTGTGATCTGTGGCAGTAAGGAAGGAACAAAGCCTTAAGGTTTTTCAAAATAAAATATTTAATTATTTAATCAAAGAATTCACAACTACAGCCAGTAAAAAGTATAATCAAAGTAATAGCATTTCAGCAATTAAAATGGTTTTGAACTGAACAATTCTCTAAAAAGTTAATGAGTGCTTAAACAGCTCATAAATATCAGAGGCAGTTATTGAAGAATTGCTTGAAGGCTGATCTTACAGATTTGGGTTTGGACAATGTTCAATGTTGTTACGAACGATTCCTTAAAAAGTTAGATGCTGAACCGATTGGTAAATGTTAGAGGGGCAGATTAAATCGCAGATTGGAGAATCACATTAAGGCTGATGTTATCCATATACATATATATATCCTACTACACTAATCTTTTAAGGTTATTGAATTTGTTAATGCCTCTATGAGCTCGAAAAGTTATTGCTATTTCTAACCAGAGCTAAAAGTAACACTTACTTTTTTTTTAAATAACAATACAATATTAATAAAACTTTTGCCATTTTCCACTTTACAGAAGAAATATAGTTTTTATTTAATTATACAAAAATTTTACTTATCTAAGAATTTAAATTTAATTCCAATCTTATTTTATCACTATACATTATATAATCTTAATTTTATATTTTATTAATATTTTTAGTTATTAATATTATTGTTGACTTATGTAATACTGATTTTAGTTCCAGAAGATTTTGATCCATTTAATGCTGAGGTCTTAGAAAGCCTACTAAACAAGGTCGGATTTCCCAAGCATCAGTATGCAAACAATTTATTCATTAAGACTTCAAACGTGCCAAATTTTTCAAAAAATATTAAATTAGGTAATGCATGTTTAATTAATGGAAATTATGCACTTTTATTTAATTTTTTTTCTACTGATATTTAAAAACTTTCCTTGTTGAAATTTTTGAAGGTGAAGACGCATACTCAGTGCAGGGTGAGATTGGTAAAGGAGCCTATGCTAGAGTCGTGAAGGCCTCTAAAGGTAACAATACTGTCGCCTTGAAAGTAGAGAAACCTGCATGTAAATGGGAATTTTATATTGCAAAAGAGATTCAAGGCAGGGTCCCTCCAAAATTGGTGTGTATTATACTAATAAGTTTAGGAAACTTTTACTTAAAATAATTGCCATTTCCAATAATTTTTATTGAATTTACTTTTTTATCTTGAGATTCTATATCTTGGAGGTGAAACTCTTATTACTGGTTTGCAGAAAATTTTCTTTTGAATGAAGAACCCTTTTATCTTACTTTTTATTATTTGATTTATCTTAATTCTTATTTAATAATTATCCTTCACTTCATATAGTTTAACATCAGAAAATACTGAATTTCCAATATTTTAAAACCCTTTAATAAACAAAAATATTTTATGTAAGATAGTTCACCTCTCGGGTATAGAATTGTCATTTATTATGGAAAAACCACAAAAAGAGAAGTAGTTTATTGTAAATAATTATGATGATAAATTGCATTAAATGAAATTATTCCAATTTTAGGCCATCCTATTTATGGATATTCCTGAAGCTCATATTTACAACAATGGAAGTATACTTGTCACTCAGTGGGCAAAGCATGGCAACTTATTGAATATAGTCAACACTTTTAAGGAAAAGACAGTAAGATTATTTTTTATATTTTTCTTTTGTTCAGTTAAATTAATGTTATCATATAATATCAGAGCATCCCCTGTATGAAACCTTTTTTTTTTTAATGCTTTAAGAACTTCGAAGATCATATCATACTAACTGCCTCCACAGTTTAACCCACTGTATATTTATTTTCTATATGCCTATTTTAAACACATGATGAAGTGCATCTGTTTATCTGAAATTTTTGTGTAAAAGGACAAGGAACCCTCATTTAAAAAAATAAATAAAAAATAAACACCAACATGTAAGGATGACGCTGGTGCCAGTTACAGGTTGAATGTCAATATTGCTCCAGGAGAAGATGGAAGTCCGGCTGAGCCGATTAAACACAGTGGTGAAGGAATTTGGACAGCCCTCTACATCAACTTCACCATCTGGGTTGAGGAGATGTCTGAATAGTGGAAGAAAGGTATTATCTACGCATTAGGCATAAAAGGAAACATGCTGAACTTCTCCGATAACCATTCAATCTCTTCTTCAATGTTTTTTACAGAGCTTGTTTAAACCTAATTTATTGCGAGCTCCTCCCAATAGGTGAGAGAAAAATCGTAATTATAAAGTAGGTTTCAGAGGGAGAAGATCCATAGTAAATCAGATATTAAGCCATCAGATAAGGTTGGCCTTATCTGTTTATTGATTGACGACAGCATTGAAATATAATTTTTCAAATAGGGCTGTTAGTTCCTGAAATTAGTGTTTTGAGCAACAAACAAACTCATCAGTTTTATATATTAGTATCGATTATTGATTCAGTTCTTGTATTATTAATCACATTGAAATGCTGGAATTTTTTTCTTTTCAGGGAAGATCACTAGAGCGAGGTGTTGTTTTTCACTTTGGTGTCGAACTCATAGATATTGTAGATTACCTTCACAGAGCTAAAATAATTCATGCTGACCTGAAACCAGATAATATTGTTATACGGGAGCTGTAAGTTTAATATTAGTTTTTATCATATATTTTTTTTTAATTTATGAGAAATATTGCAATTATAAAGATTAATAAAGTATTTTAACTATTTGTCATCAGAAATAGTTTGTTAGAACCTTTATTCATAAATTGTTATTAAATTTACATTTAATTTTCTGTCATAACTGTTGCTTGTGCTCTATCTTTTGAGAGTATTGTTAATTTTCAAACTTTCCTCTACTTGCACACCAATCCTCAAAAAAGAAGAATTATTAGAAGTTTTTTTATTGATTTTTGCCTCAGAATACATTGGATTAAGAAAAGTATCCAATAGAAATTTGCCTTCAAATCTGATTTAATGTCAAAAACTTATGCTATTGCAGATTCTAAAGTTAAGTGTTCCGGGGTAAAACCATGCTTACTCTACTTCTATAGAAAAGTGAAGCTGGAAAGTGATGAAGCTCTGCTGCTGTCTACTTTTTTTATGCTTTAAAAGGAAACAGTTGTTGATTTTTACTTTAACTTACATACATGAATTTATATCGTAGGGGGAAGTATTGTAATTGTGAAAATTTTTTTATGCTCTAAAAAAAACTTGAAATAATTACTCAACGTTTTGTTATTTATTACTTATGTTAATTAGAGATAATAAATGTCTGATCTGTCTACTTATCTGACTGTTCTAACTGCTTCCTAAAAGGCCAAAAATAAGAATGTTAAAAAAAAAAAAAAAAAAAAAAAGTGACTGAAAATTAACAGTAATTAAGAGCCATCTGTAGATCAGTGGTTAGACACAGTCTTTCCAGTCTGAAATATGTTGGTGGTGCTGATTTGAGTCCATCCTGGGGCATTGACTTTTTCATTGAGTGACGATCCCACAAAATGAAAAACTCGACCTCCAACTATGGGTAGGCAGTATAGGTCTCCAATGGGAGTCTTGGCTGAAAAAAACTAATTAAAAAAACTGAATATCAACAAAAAATAAACAAATGGTTTAATTAATTGTCCAATTATGACTTGGCCTCCTGGGTGTCCCTTGCTCCTGCCCATTATTCCCTTGGAGCCCTATTAGCCCACCTTTTCGGCTTCACTTGGTCCTGACACTTACCCTCTCCAATATACTCCTTCCTCCAAGAGTAAAACTGAAGAAGGTTAACATGTATACTTAAACGCACTGTATATATTATTTCTATTATTTATTATCTATTATTTTCTTTTTGTAAAAAAAAAAAATTATTGAATATTCAATAATCAATAAATCAATATTTTTCCTCTATTTTTTTTTAGCCCTGACCACAATGAAACTGAACCATGCTTACAACTTATAGATTTTGGACGTTGCATTGACATGAGTCTTCTACCTCCGGAAACAAAGTTTAATTGTGTTTTCAAAACCGAAGATAACCAGTGCAATGAAATGAAAGAAAATAAACCTTGGACATATCAGGTGTTTATTTTACCTGTGTTTTATTTAGATTCAACCTTTGCTATTTAATGTTTTCAATTTCATTTATAAAATAGTTTACAACTATTATTTAAACCTCACTGCTTACAAGAAATATTTGCCTATTAAACCCAATTTTAATTGTTTTTATGATTCAAATCTTCATTGCAAATTACTGTCTGAACTATTAAAATTTTTTTTCCAATCAATTATTTGTATTTTTTTCAGATTGATTTGTATGGTCTTGCGAACATATTTCATTGCCTATTGCTATCAGAATACATGCAAGTCGTAAAGAAGAATGATAAGTGGATGTTACAAAAACAAATCCCTAGGTGAGTATAGAAAAAAAAATTAAGATTAATTAGACTGAAAACCACTTGATTATTGGATCTAAATCTAATTCTACTTGCAGCAGCCTAATAAACAGTATTTATGAACAAATTACTGAAAAAATTATCTTTGCTATTAACAGTAATTTTCTGCCATCATAGTCTTTAAAAAAAAGAATCATTCTTTATCAGTATTCCTAAAGAAAAGTTTCCTTAACATTTTTTTAGTTTTTTGTTAAAAATCTTTTAAAGTTTTAGCGCTGCACTTGCTAATACAATTTTTGGCAAATTATAGTGTGTTTATAAACATTAACATATTTGTTTTATTTCACAAAGTAATTGCTTCAAGTGAAAAGGTGGTATTTTTAATTGCATTTTTGATTAAAATATTTTCAAAACATCAATTAAACAATAAATGATGTATAAGAATATTCAAATGTGCTAAACTTTTACACACAATTAAATATTATTTTTCAATATTAATATTCATTACGATCTGCTTGTTGTCGACTTTGGATAAATGAGGAGATGGTCAGAGGTGTGATGAATGAAGAAGAAAATTTATGTTTTTTTTTTTTTTATGAAATCCCAACCATGTTCCACACCCCCGACCATCTCCTTATTAATATTTGTTTATAATTTTAAGCTATTTATCTTTTTTAGTGCCTGTTTTACTAATTTATCGGCCTACTATCTGCTAAATATCTTATTTAATCTTAAATATAAGAAAGTAGTGGTATATTGCTGCAGTTTTAGAGATAAAACTGTCATTTTTATTTTCACATTCATAGTTTGTAGTGAGATGCTTGGCTGTTGGTGGAAATTCAAATGATCTATTCTTCCACTACTGTAAATCATTTTTTAAATTTTATACTATTTGGTTTAATATTTCAGTCATTTTGGTTTTATTATTGCGTTCTAGTTTAAACTAAATTGGATCGGTTCGTTATTATTTTTAAATGAACTTTTTTGACTTGCTTATTGTATTGACTACTGTTAGTATAGAAAAGTGGCAGTCGATTTTTCAGATAGTAGGTTGTGGGGTATTGGTTTATGTTCAGATAGGTTGGTAGGATTTTAGCCATTTTTTATAAAAATTTGGATATTAAATGGCTTTTAAATGTGTTTATTATAGACACACCTAATGAAACACATATATAACCCTTAATGAAATATAGTCACAAACCTTTTTTTTTCTATTTATGATGTGCTTGACCATTTCATTTTATTTTTATTATTGTTCACAAATTTAATATTAATTATTTCTTATTACAGAAATATGAGAAGAGAAGTTTGGAATCCAATATTTGATACGTTGCTCAATGTGAATCCAGAAACTGATTTGCCAATGGACTTCAGTTCCATGAAAGCGTTGTTAATAGAAGCCTTCAATTCTACACTACATCCATCAATACAGAGTCTTATAACATTTAAAAATTATATCACTAACAAATAGTCATCGGATAGTTGACTTTCTTCTTTTAATCAACGCTCTGTAAATTTTGTATAGTTTTTTTAATTTTTATATTTGAAAAGATTTTAATAAATAGATATATTTATATATGGTTTGTTTTTCTTATAAAGCTGCTTGTACATTTTAACTCAATCAAAATGAAATAAAAATCATATTCTTTTTTTTTTTATATAAATATATATATTCTCCTTATTTAAGCATTTTACCTTTTATTTTCATTGTAATGTCTACTTTTGCTATCTTTTAATGTGATTAAAACATTCTTGAAAATTTTAGAAAGTAATTATGCAACTTGTAATTAAAACATTTTGTTGTTTCCAATATTGGAGCAGCAATGCAATGCATTCATATTTTATTTCATGTTATAGTGTGTCTTGAAATAAAATTACTTTTGATTAATTGGTGCATACTTATTGCTAAGTAACACTTAATAGGTTAAAAATATGTTTATTGATTAAAAAACATGTAACATTTTGACTTATATGTTCCAAACGGGTTTGTTGTCAGGTGAAAATTGGAACAAATAATCCTTGTTGTTAATTAAAGTGCTTTTCCTGTAAATCAACCTCTGGAAGCCCCTAGTACCTGATTGTTACAGTTTAAAACAACAACCAAGAAACTAAAATATGTTTTTCTGCTATAGTGAATAAGATGCCTGTATGACACTACAGAAATTGGGAGCCAAAATTCTACATAACAAAACAAAATCAATCCACCACAGGCCAATGAGCAAAAATCAATTTTTTCGATTTAGATGGCTCCAAAAGAAAGATCTGTTGAAATATGCACTTGGAAAATTGAATATTTACACGACCTCATTGAATTAGGAAAGTTAAAATTGCCTATTGAAGTTAATTATTCAACCTCTTCAAAAGTGTTATTACCCTGATAGCTAAGTTGATATAAACTGAAAACATGGTTATAGTGTACACATAAGTATCTGCTTAAAAAAAAAATTATGAATATTAGATAACTTAATGAAGGTATGTAATTAAATTAAATTATAAAAAAAAATTAACTATATTTCAAGTTTTAAAGATAAATTTGATTTCTTGTTTGAGAATAAAATCTACGGTGGAGCTGTGTTTGCAACTTGTGTTTCAGAAAAAATACTTTAATGCATGGTTAAGTGAATGTATTGGAAAGAATTAAATAAAAGTTAATAATGGACACTAATCCCAGACTATTCTCTAAACGCACTGTGCGAGTTAGGTAAGTAAAAGTGCCCAAAAGGGATAAATAGTTTATAAATATGTACATCTTCACAAGAAAGTCCTATTGCCCAAGTTTCAGATCTCCAGTTCTCCTTTTTACCCCACAATTGGTCAATGAATCTTGAATTTCTCTAATTTTTTTTTTATAGAGTATATAAATAATCTCAACTTCACCTCCTCATGGACGTCATGAACTATCAACAGGAATTTTTGAATTCTCCAAAATTGAGAACACTTTATTCAGTTGCTATTTTCTGAGGTGAACTAAAATATTTGGAGAATTTAGCTCCGCAGTTTATTGAGCAGGATAGGCCTTAGTGATAGAACGTCATTACATAAAGGATATCAACATATCTAATTTTTTGATATGGTGAGACAGGTTGATATTTGGAAATAATTGTTTAAAATTTGCATATGTGGGCTGCAACATCCCTAATCCTAAGTCAACTAACTTTTGTGATTTAATGTGTTAATGATGTCTATTGTCAGTGAACAATGATCCTTACATTGTATCCCAATCCCACATTTACCCTTCGACATAAACCCATGACCTCTTCCCCTACAATATCCTTTAATAATACCCCACTTATTCCTGTCGAACAGATCCGTTACTTAGGCTACATCTCGACAAATGACTGACATGGAATCCTCATACAAGACTAAAAAGACAAGAAACTGCTCGTAGATTCCGACTATTGCAACATTTACTAGACAAATGGTCTAAATTGCCAATCTATTACAAAAGACTGATCTACATGACTATTATAAGGCCTATCTGGACATACGGAGTTGAGCTTTGGGGCTCCACTAAACCATCAAATTCCTCCAGAATCCAATCCTTACAGTCCAAAATCCTTAATGCTCCTTAATTTGTCACAAATCAAGTCATCCATAAGGACCTCAATGTTCCATATGTTGCTGATTTGGCCAGAACCAGATACCGTTCCTTCCATAATAAAGTTCTCAACCACCCAAATCCACTTGTTTCTAACCTGGCTTCTCCTTCATTACCTAATAATCCTCCTAGGCATCTGAAAAGAAGATGGCCTCGAGATCTTCTCCTCTAGAAATGTTATTGGAGTTCTATCAGTGGGTAGATTTTCCACATGTTTTTATTATGTCACCTACAGCAAATTTACTTGTTTATAAGTGTATACAGTTGTAAATAATAAATAAATTATTAAAAAAAAAAAATGCGTTAATGGATTACTTATATATTTATGTTTACTGAACTGTATTTAAAACTTTCTTCCAATGTAGAAAAAAAAAAATTTCAACCATTTGTACCACTTAAAAATTTTTCTATTCTAAACACATTAATTTCTGCTTCCTCATTACTGAGGAATAGGGAAGCTTTGTATTTATCTAACACAATATTCCTAGGTTCATTTTATTATACAAAAAATAAAGTCTTTTTGCGCAATTCTCATCAACAGTGCCCCTACAGATGGCCGAAATTTTGTCACAATAAAATAACTTGTTCTTAGTGTTCTTCAATCTTTACCGGCCCTCTCCCCCAACGCCCGACTACTTAAAAAAAAAATTATGTCCTCAGAATCGGAAGTTTCGTCCCTTTCTGTTCCTAGAAAAATTTGTGTTCGGACATAACTGTCGAATCCAATTTTGATGGAATTGTAGGGATTGGTACTTACATTGTTGGTCTCATATCGATTCTATCAGATTCCGTCCAGGGAGAGAAAGAAATTTATTCATCCATGCTGCCCAAATACATCGGGTTGCTACATTACACAGCATATTGATCAATCCGTGATCGGACATATATAAATTACATATTTTTATATGATACAATATAATAGAAAGATAACATTTTTTTTGTTCCACAGTATTCTTTTACAATTAATACCAGTCTACAAACTAAATACAAGATTTTCAATTTATTCCTTTTTTTCTTTCCCCTCCATGTATGCGTGTGGTAATGTTTATTAAAATAATTTTGAATTAGATGAATTTAAAAGAAAATTAATTCGTTTGGCAGAATTTAACTATCCTTGCGACAACATACTGTTCACACTTCACAACTGTTCTTAATGTAGGGTAAATATTAAATATGTTCTTGACCGCAGAGGATGTTATCAAGACAAAATACGTTCTGTTTTTGTCCTGGCACCAGAGACTTATGAAATTTCTTCAAAAAATCTAGCTTTGAATCTACAAAGCTACTTTCCGTACAGCAGCTCCAACACTTACAGTATCCTTCCTGAAAATTCTTTTTAAGCTATCGAACGGTAAAAATATCTTTTAATTGAGGGATGAGTCAACCTGAAACGTGGCCTTAACACTGAGCCAATCGGCCATGTGACAATCGACTGAGGAAGTCCTAGCAGCACTAATCATAACTCACCCGTGCCGCGCTCCACGTGCATTATATATAGCTTATATAATTGAATCCGTTCATATTGTACATACTAAATGGTACTACTAAGGCTGCCAGACTACTGAACAACCTTAAAGTCTAATTCCATAATTAAATGTTTATTTTTATTATCATGAGGTCTTCCTAACGGTACAAAAACATTTAAATTTCGCCAAATTAAATACGATTTATAAACATTTCAAGTTGATATAGAAAATTGTGCAAAACAATCATTCAATGGACATTTGTAAAGAAAATTGAATAATGATTTATATGGTAGATATTTTTTGTTGTTGAGAAAGTTAAAGGCCATTGAAAAGAACTCGTCACCAAAGTAGGACACGGATACAATATTCTTAAATGGAGAATCACACACAAAAGAATATATATCGGTGCTTTTATGATTGTCTCCTCTCATTTTAAGTACAAATGTGTTGTTTTAGTATTTCTTATTATTATATTGTATGTTACATTGTTTTTAATTGTATAGCTTTTGTTGGAATGATCTAAAATTCGTCTGTACTAAGATCATTTAAGATACGATGTCAATGCTAAAATTTTAAATTAGTTTTTAAAATCAATAAGCTGACATTCCAACCAATCCTAACACTATCCTCACCACTTATGCTGATGAAACATGTGTGCTCGCAGTCAGTATTAACCTTTTAATTGCATCCCGAACTCTCCAATCCCATGTCACAGCCCTCGAAGAATGGTGTAATAGGATTAAAATAAATCCCAACAAATCACCTTTACCCTTCGTCATAAATCTACCGACTACCCTACAGTCCCCTTTAATAATATTGCTCTTACCCCTGTCGAACAGATCCACTAGCTTGGACTACATCTGGACAAACGACTAACCTGGGTTCCTTACACAAGACTGAAAACACAGGAAACTGCATGTCGGTTTCGACTATTACAGCACTTACTGGACAAACAGTCCAAACTTCCAACACATTATAAAAGACTGATCTACACAACTCCAATAAGGCCAATCTGGACATACGGAGTTGAGCTTTGGGGCTCCACTAAACCTTCGAATTCCTCTCGTATCCAATCTTTACAATCCAAAATCCTTCGTAAAATCCTTAATGCTCCTTACTTTGTCACCAATAAAATCATACATAAAGACCTTAATGTGTCAAATGTAAAGGATCATTCCTAGATATCATTCCTTCCATTATAAACTCCCTAACCACCCAAACCCTCTAGTTTCTAACCTTGTTTCTTCTTCCAGTCCTGGAAATCCTCAGAGGCGCCTGAAAAGAAGGTGGCCTCGAGACCTAGTGTATAAATATGATCACAGTTCTACCAATGAGTAGTTTCTCTACACGCACGTTCCACTCCACTATAACAGAGATCAAATTTACTAGATGTATTATAATTACAGTTGTAAATTTCAATAAAGATATTTTTAAAAAATCAATAATTCATTATTATTTAAAATATTAATTTTTAATGAGTTTTACAGTTTTTTAATAGTATTAAATTTTGAGTTTTACAAAATAAACTGCTTTAAAAATTTAAAAGCCTATGGTTATTTCTTAGTCATTAAAACTTCTCACATACATGATGTTTTGTGTCTTTTAAATTGTATTTATTTTTTGAAAACATGTAAATAAATATATTCATATATATTTATAACTAACTAATCTTTTGGTCACACATAATTTTATTGTGTGAAAATATGTTTTTATATATACATCCCGTCCTATAATTATCTTCTAGGCTTCTTATAAATCAATAATATATTAATACCGTAACGATATGCCATCCTTCTATATTGAAAAACCATCAAAAGCAATTCCATGTAATTTTCCCAATAGCCTATGATATCCAACAATACTTGACATTATTATTGATTCGTCACTATAGTTCATACCATAAACTGAAAGCAATGGGCTGCAACAGGTTCACTTTTAATCTAATACATTTTATTGCAATAATTAGCGGGATCGCTCCTCAAATACGTAGGGATCCTTTAACTGGAAAATTAAGTGAGTATGATTTTTTTTTCAAATTTATTTAGACCAATTCATTACAATGTTTTAGTTTTTCCTATGAGCATAATAATTAATATATATACCTCAAATAATTGTTTTATAAAATAAAAATAATTGAGTTTCAATGTCAGAACAAGAAAAAGAATTCAGATCTACCTGAGTATCTGATCCTTAATTGTATTTTTTACAGTTGTTCTTTAAGACATTGTGAGGAAATTGATTTTTAAGACCGAGTTTGAATTCAGAACCTTCTTTGTTTTAGGAATATTTTTTTAACCACTTATAGTGCCAACGTTTGGAAACCCATTTTTTTGCTCTTCTACTGCATAAGTTATACCACCATTAATAAGTTCAGCTTTGTAGGCATCGTCGTTTTTGAGGCTCACTAAGTTGTTGAGAGATCACTAATTCAGAGTAGTATCTGTTATTTTAAATTTTAAACGATTAAATTATAAAACTGAATTCTATCTTCGCTAATACTGGTCCAATATAGAAGACGTTTGTTGTGCTTTGTAGAAAATCAAAAACTCTTTTAGATGATTAGTTACAATGTTCCTGGAGATGCATAGTTTTTGGGCACTTTATCAAAAGCCATTGAACACAGTTTTGGAGGTGTCTATTATATATATTTCCAGAAATTGGGTTAGATGGTTAAACATTTATTTATAAATTGAGTAAATATTGTAAAAGTGTCTTGACGTGAGTGGTTCTAATGTTCTAGGAGATGTATGTTTTTTTCGATTTTTTTTTTTTAATTCTTAAAAGACCACCCAGACAATACTTCACACGCCGGGTCTTGCATCCTTATTCATAAATCCCTCCCCCATTCCCTCATTCCTTCCACTCCAACTGACGCTATCCAATCAACCTCTGTAATCATTTCAACTCGTCCTTTCCACTTAACATTATCAGCTGTATACTGCCCCCCAGGTAATTCACTTTCCTACAATCACCTTGAGTCTTTATTCCGATCCTTTGTATTATATATCTGTAATAATCATATTATTCATTGCTGGAGGAGATTATAATGCCAAACATCAACGATGGGGATGCCGTACATCCAATACCCGTGGTAATATCCTTTCCCGAGTCAGTCGTAGGTAGTCTTTTAGGAATTATAGTGCCAATAAGCCAATGACTGGGTGGTGAAAACGTGGAAAATGAAAATAACATTGACAACGTTGAAAAAGAAACAAAGTTTTAAAGATATTTTTTGAAATAGTCCAATTAATTTCGAGGAATTCGTTATGTTGAAATCCACTAAGACTAATACAGAATGTTAGATTTCTGAGACCCTAAAATTCAGATAGCATGACAGTAATCTTACTATCTAACTCTAGCTTACCACCCATTTTCAATACTTTATAGCTATATACATAAGCTTAGCTGCAATATAATACATTTCTATAATATATATTGACATGTATCGAGGCATTAGCAATTATTAATATTATAGTGGTCTTAGCCATATGTCTTATCATACCTGTGCCGAATATGTCAACAAAGGGCAGTTCACAGTTCACAGGTAGCGAAAAGGTCCTTGCTGAACAAATCTGTTAAAAACAGGTATTGCCTGCTGGCTTTGTCGGTATTCAGGTCAATTATAAACAACATATGCACCAAACACTTTTAAGTGTACCACTCCTTGTAATGTATTTTTCTTGGGCGTGGCTGATAATAGCCAATAGGAAATAAGATTACAAAAAGGTAACGCCTCTACAAACGAGAGGGGGATTTGACTAGGAAAAAAGGGCACTGAAGACAGAAGCAGAAGTAAGAAGACCGAAGAGAGGGCAAGACGCATTTTGACCAGACGAAGTCGTAAGAAGGGCTATGAGAACTGGACGCCATCCCTTATGAACAAGACGGAACCTACGCTACTACATCCCACGGCATGAATCATTCAAATCAGCAGTTATAATAATATATTAAGCAATAACTAATAACCATGTTTTATGGCAACCATTTATCTGAATCATAGTATTTATCATAAATTGTAAATAAATACTTAGTTCCTTTATGTAATTTATTTACTATTATATTACACAATTCCACCCCTTATTATATTATATAATTAATGGTAACGATATTTTATAAAAATAAAGGTATTTAATTGGTAACTGGTATACACACAACAAGCCTTTGGAAAAGAATCCAATTATAACAATAGTTTTGCAGGGAACAATATAAATTAATTAGTTAACTTATTTTAGATAATTGCCTTCAGCGATTATTATATTATAAATTATTATTATATATAATATAAATAGCGATTATACATAGCAATATATAAATTATTGATCGTAACTGAATATGAAGATGGTCGGGGTTGCGGTCAAAAATTGTATTACATATCCTGTTCATTTTTAGTCTAATACTCTATGTTACTATTTTTTTTATATATGTAAATCTTATTTTTATATAGTTTCTCATTTATATTTAGATTATTTTAAGCCACCTTAGCTTACTTTGTGGTGATCATATTATCTTACTAACTATTTATTGATAACTATATTTTGTTTCTTTTTTACCGCACCCACGACCATCTCTTTCATAATACATTTCTATGTTCATATAATAGTTATAATAGTATATATTATTAATCATAACATATTTTATACATTGTTTTATAATACAATAATACACAATTTAAAAAATTGTGTATTATTTTTTAAAAATATTTTTAAAAAAATACTTTTTTTATAAAAATTCATTTATTGGTCTATTATAAAATTCCACATTTTGACGTTATCGGGGTTTGGCATAACAGATCATAACATATCGAAGTTAAAATTTGTATTGTATATTTTACATATATATTTTTTTTTTCAGAATATCTGGAAACTTCTCTATTCTTCGTCATACCCTTCGTTAAACTATCGCAGCTACTATTGAAAGCACACATAGTGTTAAATAAATTCCTGAATATTACAACTCCTTCATTAAGAATAGCATTCAGTAGCAGCTACGAGGCATCTGGTATAATGCTCTTTACGCTTGGTATCCTCAGGTCTGCTAAGATGCAAGGAATTTTCTCCTATCTGGTAAACATTTGTTTAATTTTATGATTTTGACTGTTAATCCTGAATCCGGCGTACATAATGTTTGCTTACTTTTATCAATAGAAAATATCTGAGAGTTCCAAAATAATATTTCTTTAAAGAACTGGCTATTACTGAAATATGCATCCCTCTATATTGTATCTATTGTCTTTTACTGTATGAAAAAGTTACCTAGGTATACTACAACTATTACTATAGTTTAATAATTAATTTCAATTTTTTTTTTTGGACTTGATCTATCATAAGTAACAATCAGAGAAGATCAGTGTACCTTAGGACAGTTATCTCAATCCTTCTTAATTTCTGAAATTAGCAAGGTTTTAAGATTTTTTGCTTAGAGCTTGCATTTTTTATAAGCTAACTAGATAAAAAACCAATAATCATTTTGAGTAAATATAGTATAGCTTACAAGAACGGTCTATATAAATATAGAAATACATCCCTCTACATAGCACCAATTATGATATACAATAAAAAAAGTAGAAAAGAACTTTTAGATGAAAAATTATCAAATGCAGTAAAGAAAAATTACGATTCCAACTCATAAATACACTACTCAATTTTCTTCACACAACTGAGGGAGTTAAAGCTACCTAAATCAGACAGATTGGATTTCCCCAGAGCAGAAATCTTTATGATGACACAGACAAAAATAATTTTTTTCTTGTAAACTATTCTTTTTTAAGGTGGACTAAGGGGAGCCTATTATTAGTAAAACATTTATATGAGCCAATGAGAGGAAAAGTAGTGCAGAGTAAAAGTCAAATCTGGAGTTTCGAGATATTCAAAACTTTAAGAATTCTATAAAGGTTTTAATTAGGAATAACAGGTTTTTCTGCTAATTTTTTTTTTTTTGGGGACTTGATAGATTTATTTATTGATAGATATTACAATCTGCCATACAGTTGTGGGCAATAGGTAATAGTGATTAATGATCTCATACATACTAAAATAAAATAAAAAACTCTGCTAAAATTAGTCGGTCAAAAACATTGGTAAGGCAATAGACTACTAAGTAAGGGCAGGTTCGGATCCGGCTGTGGCAAATAATTATTATCTATTACCTGTATATTGAGTCAACCCCGTGGATTCGGAGCCCTTCGGAGTCCACCCAGCCTCATAACCCTTAATGGGGTATATAATCCGATGGTCGAGCGTGATTCTGATCAAATCACCTCCTTGCACAACCGTTGGTCTAGAAACATCTTCCTTACAAAGTACTGCAACCCTTCATGGGTTGTAGCGGTAGAGATTTAATATATTCATATTTTTTAAATAAGTTACTGCATCCAATAATTCTCTAAATTTTTTTTTTTTTTTTAAGAACATTTATTTTGATGATGAAGGAATGTTGGTTCATGATATTTTCGTATTGGCCAGAGTAAACTGTTGATATAAACTATTATTAATATTTTTGTTAGAAATAACAATGCTAATATCATTTCGCTTATGAGCGATTTAAACAGCTGCCATTAAAATGTTAATAACGAACATTATATTGCCATTTATATAATAATATTGATACTGGTAACATTATGGTTCTTCTTCTTTAACTAACACACAGACTTTAAGGTATTGGGGTTGCCTGAATTTATTTAATCTCTTAACCTATTGCAGGAAGATAGTCCAAAACTATTTATTGTTAACCAATATTTCGCCCAACTTTGCAGGGCTTTGTTTGGACTGTCTGATTGAAGAAGAGATGACAGATTGGGGCCCTACAAAGTTGGGCGAAACGTTAGTTAACAATAAATAGTTTTCTTTTACTATTTTGATACCTTTATTGACCGCCACGCAGACTATCTTCCTACAATTTACTTCATACAGTTAACTATCTTCTTGGGCCGCCCATAGCTCAGTGGTTAAGACAAAGTCTTACCAATTTGATGTCTATTGGCGGTGCCGGTTCGAATCCGGCCTGGGACGTTGACTTTTTTCATTGAGTGGCGGTCCCACAAAATGAAGAACTTTGACCCCCAACCCCCCAACCATGGTTAGGCAGTATAGGACTCCAACGGGAGTCTTGGTCGAAAAATAAAAAAATAAAAAACTATCTTCTTAACCTTAAACCTCTTAAACAGTTTTCTATCCGTTGCTAACTAACTTCTTGCCTTCACTTTAGTGAATCACTCTTAAGTGATTCCTCTGTTTCTAGCCAGATCGGATATGAGGACCTCCCCTCATTCTTCAGTCGTCCGTGAAGCCGTTTTCCCTCAGTCTTTGCCACCCAAATACGTTTTGGGAGTCCATTATTCGTTATTTTTTGTTGGCTGAACCACGTCAATTTATTTCTATGCACATTTTCCATAAGCGGTTCCTGCCCTTTTCTTTCTATAATTCCTTATATTTTCCATTCGTTCAAAAGAATAATCGTTCTAATGCACCATGATACACTAAGTCTTACAGGATTAATTATTTCCCTTGTACATTCCCCGAAAATAAAATAATTTTGCACTGTCTCAAAAGTCATTGAATTAGGATAAGGAAGCAAGATTTATCCGAGACATAAGCCCTAGAAGTTTTAGAGATTTTTTTCGATTACATTTACTAAAAAGTGCTACAAAATATAGATTTGTTAATTAATTTTGGAATAATATAATTTTAATAGCTATTTAAGTTTCATTATAGTGTGATCATCAGATATAAGAAAGTTCAAATAGCACACCAACACAGAAAGGAAGTATAAAGTTGCTAAGCAAACGGTATCTAGATTGAGTATGTGATATTTGAAAGTTCAATATATAATAATATATTATTATTATATTATTATATTATATCGTTCTGAGTTACAGGGTTGGATATCTATATGTGAACTGAGTATCTGTGAGAGAATTGTCATTTTTACGATTAGTAATTCTTGCTTTTGCAGAGGTCTCTTGTTCCAAAGAATGATACTAAGCCAAGCTGGACCTTCATGCTGCTTTGGCCCACTTTATTAATCCTCTTCATGAAGCTGTCGGTACAAGTTTTTGCTGGAATATATAAAAGAACTCCCAGTTACACGACGTTAGACGGCATTTGGCTCACATTGCTGCACAATACTAGGTAGATAGATATGACGATGAGCTTGATGTTCATCGGATCTAGTCTGTATCTTTACGAATGCGGATGTAAAAGAGTTTTAAATATGCTAAATGAGGGTCGCCTTGATGACGCCATGCAGTTTTACACAGAGCTAGTAAAACATTTTGCCATATTCGCTGACGCTTACAAGTAAGTATGAAATTAATTTATATTTCGTAATTATAGCTTTTTATGCTCTGGGGAACTATTGTTCTCTCGCACGTCGCAGATGCGTGTAAATTACATTATAATTTTTTTTGCATTATTAGGTATAAAAAGTTGGTTTAAAATATAGATGACATTAGGTGATAGTTTAGGCACTACTTTCGATAGGAATTTTGAATCTGTAGAAAGATGTGAAAATCGAATGCATATTGTAATTAGTCATGTTAAAAAAAATTATAAAAAATAATTAATTTTAATTGTAATGGTACCTGAGTATTATTTAAGAGAGGAATACTTTATTCAAAAAGCAGTTCGGCCAAAGTGCATTGCATTGTTACATACACAGCATACTAAGACTAGTTTGACAATTGCTTATTATTCTTATATTACATAGGCATAGTTAGCAAATATTAAAATATATAATAGTAGTACTTGATTTTTATTTCTTCTTATTATTTAAGTTCTTTAATCTTTTTCTTTTTCTATATTTTTAGTTTTTCATCTTTTTGACTATTTTATTTATATTATTATTCATTTTTTTCTTCTATTATTCACCTTTACATCTACATCTAATTCTCACATAATAATAAATGGTAAAAATTTGAAATATAGAAAAAATATTTATACATAAAGATCCTACATGATTATGCAAAATTATTTAAATAAAAGTGGTCAACATATCACTGATAATTATAAAAATTTAAAAATAAAGTGCAAAATATAAAAATAACAAGTATAAACAGTAGTAGATAAAAGTTATATATATCCACTGTGACATCACTACCATCATCTGTTAACCTTAACTGTTATCTATCTGTGCACAATGTATAGTGTTACTCAGTTTCATATTGTACCTACAGGTTATCTACAGTTAAATACCATATATATCTTTATCAAGTCTATATCTGGCTACCATCATTATCAACATCTTAATCAAGTGTACACCTGCTAATTATTTTAATAATCAACCTAAAGTCTGCACATCAAGTATTTCACCTCTATAATAATAGTCATTAAAATATATTAATATATTTCACCAAGGAACTTGTAATTTATTTTGATTTATCATAATTTTTTTAATTTATTAATATTTTTCTTTCAAGAGCTCTTTATGTTAGGTTTTTTATTTTGTAGAGTTTTTATCCAATTTAAGAGTTAAAGTTTGTTTTTATTTATTTCATTTCGTTCTCATTATTTCAATTTATGTTTTACAGAATGTTTCATGTTTTGTGTTTTATTATTGATTAATAATTTTCATCTTATTATCTTTCTTTTATTAAATATTTTTGTTTAACTTTAAACTTCTTTGTTTATTGTCCAATTGATTTATAAGTATAGTTAGATTTTCTATTCTTTTCCTCAATGATATACCAACCTACACAGTGTTTACACGCCCAAAATATACTTCCGTGAAATCCAGCGTAATCTTGGCATAGTGTAAGGGCGTCCTTAAGACAACTAGGCTGTGACCCCGCCTTTCGGAATTCAGATTGTTTTTACATAACCATTTAATTTTATGAGACACATTATTTAAAAATAAATATTACTTACTCGTACCTGAAATTAATTGTTGCCTGTTTGGCTTCCAGATATGAAGTAGTCAACACTGCTCTCTTCCATACCATTTGGTTGATAGAAATGACTTCTAAAATATTGGACAATAACTCGATGTACGACTTCGTTGTTCCTCAGCAAGTGAAGATTCAGTTCTTCTTAGACTTCTTACCTCCGTTCATGGCTATAGTAATGAGATTCTGCTATGTGTGTATTGCCGCATCTTCACTAAAGATGGAGGTGATTTTAAAATTAAAAAGAAAAACACAGTATATCTAGAATTCAGTATTTTAGTCAAAAAATGAACTTATAAGTTAATTCATAATTAATAAAAAATATAATCGATATTGAATAAATTATTTCATATATAGTTTTAAAAAAATCCACAACAAAAAGCAGTCCATTATTCCATTATTCTAGGGTTATAATGTGGTCGATATAGCGCTTGAACTTTCTAATTAAGTTCAGGATTGGTGTCTTTTGAACCAATATTGTGATTAAGTCAAATGAAGGTTTCTAATGAGTAATCTTAATTCCACTACAGTTCATGAAAAGAATCCCACTCAAGGGATAAGCAGTTTTAAAATGTGACGGATCCACAGAGAAAAATGCCATCGTCACTATTTTCATGAATAAATAATTGTTTGACAAATATATGTATATTATGAAGTATAATATATATGATATGAAGTGATTACTTTAGTCGAACAATAACATAACGTAACTGCAGCATTATTATGCATTACATTATTTATTGAGTTTTTTTTTATTAAATTTCCCTGAAAATCTCTACGTATTTTTCTGAAAAAATTCCCAATGCCTACTGATTAATGAGGCAGAAAGGAGGTACTTGAAAGATGATGCTGTATATACTTATAAGATAATTTTCAATGGTACATATATTATTCAAAGATATTTTCAAAAATATTTCAACTTTCCTGTTACTGAATCCAAAAATAGCTCAACATTTCTTTGATAAGAAGAAACATTAATTTAATAAGATATTTAAAAAATGCTTGATTGTTACCAGAGGCAAAAAGTAATAGTAATACTGAAGGTATAAATTAAAAAAATTAAAATTAATAACGATCTAATAATTAATAATCACCCTTTGCTACTTCGTTGTTATATATAAATTATAAATTTACTCATTAATATTTTTTTAAATACAGTAAATTGCAATAAATATTTAAAGGTATAATAATTAAAAAATAAATTATCATCTAATTAGTACTTTGATGAGTTGCCCCTTCAGTTCCCTGCACAACAGTACGGTCGTATCGGTTGGATAGGTATACTGGGCCTTAATTTTCCCTAACTAGCCACCTGTGTTTTTATGAACAACTGTGGACGAAGCTGCAATAAGGAGGTGCGAAACCTCTTTTTTGTGCAGAACATGTTTTTTAATTCCTCATCATCTTAACTTTATTCAAATCTCTAATACTTTAATATAGGACTAATAAAAAATAAAAATAAAAAAATACGCCATTGATATCATGGAAACTTATTTGAAAAAAATTGTCTCCTCCCCTTTCATATACTCTCTGACTCAATTAATATAAATGACTGAGAAAAAAAACAACATATTCCAAATAGAAAGTATATTATATTTAAGTATAAATCCACGACCATATTTTTAACCAGCATCTCTCTAAAGAGTCACTACCAGTTGCTTTGATGAAAAATTAGATCAATGATGAAAAATCTCTTATTAAGTACGTAAAAAAAATCGTGAAGTTTTATAAAGACCTGTTTTAGCCATCTAAATGCACTAGACTTGTAAGGATAATTGCGAAAACTGTGTACACAGTAGTGAATTGGGTGAAGAAAATCCCTAGACTTCACCAAATTTTTCATTTTTTAATATTTTGATATTTTTTAGTTGTCGTGAAATAATCTAGTGGATGAAAGTTATTATCATTTGGTATTAAAAATATTTTCCAAAAATTTCATTTCTTAACAAAACAATTGATAAAGCGTTCAAATATCTGGATTCTTCTTTCTAGTCTGCTAGAGCCCTGGTCTCGTAGCCGTGTATCAGAGTTGGCCTTATTGTATTCTACACCCTCAGCTATATACATAAAATAATATACATAAGTAATACATTGTAATAATATAAAATAAAAATTGAAATTCTTAATCATAAAAAATTCAAACGGAAAAATGAAAGATTAGGAAGCAGACTGGGAAAAGTAATACTGAAATGTTTTATAACAAGCTTATTCTATTGAGACTTTTTCACCGTTACCCAAAACCTCTGATTAACACTAATCCAGGAATCATTAGTCACTTGTTCGTTTTTTTATGTTGTATTCGATTCTTCATATGTCAATTATTAAAACTGGCCTTTTTTTTAAAATCAGAAATAAATATTGAAGAATTCTAGATACGTTTTTACTTCGACAAGATTAAACGTAGTAATAAATTAGAAACTAGAAATTAAAAAGTAAAAAAATAATAATGAGAATAATTAATTTCATACATACACGTATAAGAGTATAATGTAAACTTGGTTCAAGCATTAAATTTTAAACAAAAAAAAAATTCAAAACATTGTCGAAAAAAAAAAACCAAAGTGTGCAATTTTGTCAATATAAAATTAGCAATATTGCCTTTAAAAGTCTTTTTCATGATTCGAGTTTCTGTCGGGGTTTGGCGGACTTTGGAGGTAGGGAATAATCAATGCAATTACACAATTTTATATATTTATTTTTTTTCGTACCATCCTGTATTATATTATTATGTATACCAGTGAAATATCTCCTTGTGGCATTATAAGATTAGTTGCAGGGACCAATTAATGTAGTTAAGAAATTATAGCTGACTCCAATGATTATTGAATGTACAACATGTAATAATCTCTCAAAAGGGATCATAACACGAAAAAAGGTCATACTTCCCGCCCGGATCCGCCCCACTAAAACCCCCGGGGAGCGACGGTCCAATACTTTTGAAATATTTGCTTAAAACGGTATGAGGAGATTTTGAGATAGTTTATTGAGCAATATTTAAAAGTGCCTGAATTGGAAAACGGCCTTATGATGAAGTTTAGTCGGAGGGTTTGAATCATCTCTAGTATTAGGTTGAGCATTTTAATCTGAACTCTACAATTTTACAAAAATACGGTCTCTACTTATAACTAATCAATGCATTTTTTTTTTAGAGAGAAGAAATTTTAGAACAGTTGATGCTTTTTAAGATAAAAAATCTCCAAAACGGTAATAGGATACCACGGTATCTCAGCTATGATAAGGTTATTAAATTACTGTTATTATCATAAGTTAATATAATCATCATCAACTATTAATGTTAATGTATTATCCAATGATATAAATAATATATAATTCCTTTGACAGGTTGATGTTTGGATTGAAATAGTGAAAGACAGTAATTTCGAACTATCAGGAATTGGTATATTTGTACTGGATAGAGAGTTCCTTACAAGTGTAATGTTAATTTTATTACTTTTTCTTATTATTATTATTATTATCATTACCGAATAATAAGAAAGCAACTGGTTTCAGTTGGCGGAATTGACTCTGTCTTTCATAATTATAAGCTTGAGCAATAAATTGCGATCAAAAGAAGCTGAAAAACAAGTGAACCAGTAATATCCAACAACAGTCTTCATAATTTGATTTATAATAACCATCAATAATCACCAATTACATACTTATTGTTATTTTTTAATTAATCAGGATATAATAATATATAGTTAAGGTGAAGATTTACGTTCAATTTTTATTTTTTCTGTTATCAATTAGTCCATCACCTTTCCCGAAAGGTTTATAGCACGCTATTTGAGTAGAGTAGCTAATTTTAAATTTGACTTGATATTAATTAATTATCTGTGTATATATTCAACAACGTTTATTAATAGTTATCCTGGATAATAATAGCAATAAAGAAATAATTGTAACTTTTCATATTTGTAAATAAAATCGGATGGTACTGATAAATAGAGGGTAAATAAATCAATTAAAAGAGAATAGATTTAATGAATAATCTGGAGAAATAGTGTTTTAAAGATATATAAAAAACCATAGTTTTATGGAACCAAGAAAACTAAAAATTAAACCAATAGAATGGATTTTGCATTTTGTTGCTTTTTTTATTCTTTTACATATATATTATTGATGTTTTTTATTTTCATTTAAAACATGTAAATATGTAAGCAAATATTTATTGGTCTTTCTCGTTTATTATCTTTAATTCGTTTTTGTTTTTTCCTTTTCATTTCATTTTATTAGAACTTTCACAAGCCCATGGTGGGGTATTGTTAAAAGTTTTCAACTAGCAATAATTTTTTTTACATAATAACTAGTAATAGTTTATACACATTTTTATATACTCAGGTATATATTAATATTGTTATATATATTTTCAATAAAGGTCAGAAGAAAAAAAATTATTAGGACTTAGTTATGATTTATTATTAGTTAAATAGTTTTTTTTTTGCGTTTAATACACACACATTATTAACTATCTATAATATTCATTTAAACATTGTCCTTACATAAACATTAATTGATTTTTACTGTTAATTATTATTTTCATTTTTTTTTCCAATTTATTATTATTATTTCATTATCTCAATTTTTTATATTTTACTTTAAGGCTCTAAATCCCATTTTTATCTCCCCTCATATAATTCTAATACTTTTTCTTGGATTTTGAGATCCATTTTTGGATATTTTCCAGAATAAAAAAAGAATATTAATATTATGATTTAAAACATAAAATGCTTATTTATAAGAAGATAGACCGGGTGGCAGTCAATAAAGGTACAAAATAGTAAAAAAAAAAAGTGTTGTTAACCAATTAAATATTTTGTACCGCCACCCGGAAGGTCTTCCTACAATCTACTTCAAATGGTCGACTATCTTCTTCCTATATTAAAATGCTTGTGAGTGATGTATGTGATATATGAGATATATGATCTGTTAATCTATATTATTCTAATTAATTATTAGTAAATGAGACGTGCTAATAATAAAACTGTTTTCAGTTCCGAAGATACAGTGGCAAGCTGTTGTAACTTCTTACTTATAAAAATTGTTTGAAATCTTCCAATGAAACTTAATGTTAGAATAATGTTTTACTATTTTTTGGAGATATGTTCCTATTTTTCTCATGTAAAAATCAAATATTATTTATTTGAGTAGAACTACTATTTATCAAGGACTACAGGATGTATGCCCTCTCCTGCTGTTAGCTAATCTCCTGTGCGAGAGAAAGGTCAAGGGTGTACCTTCTCGCCTCTTCCGGATGGCGTCGGTGACGTCACTGTACCGCGGTCGATCCACGTCAGCCATTGGCCGCCCCATCGGCGACGTCACCGACTCCCCTACTCTTACTACCCTTAGGATTTCATGTATTCACTCAAATGGAACGATATTATTAACAATAAATAAATCTGGTTTTGTTTTTTATTTTGAGGAGAGCGTACGATTAAATAATAAAGGGCCGAAAAATGCTCTACAACCCGCAAATTGCTTTGTAGAAAAAAAAAAAAAAAAAAGATTGCTTCATGAAAAGAGATGATTTTTCATTGTGTTGGGTACGAAAATTCTGCACGTTTTATAATGAAAAAAATCATATAGTATTAACATTCCTGTAAATGTAGAATACGTTGAAACTGGTAATAATGAAGTTTCGGAATTTTCTCCAGGATCCGTCTTAAAAACAAATATTTAATTATTATATCTATTATTATAACTATAAACTTTCATTTTTCACTTATTACAGTTCAAAACGATATAATAGCTATTAGTTATTAGTTATCAAAAGAATATATTAAGAATACATGAATAATGTATTATTCTTTTCTTTTTCTCAAAGAAATTTCTTTTTTAATGAATTCTTTATTTTATTTCAACTTCCGAATAACGTTTCAGGTATTTTTCCCATCATTCAGTTCATTGTTCACTATAAAATAAAATAAATACACAATAAACAGTTTTAATATTTATACAACGAATTCCAAATAAATTAATTATAATTTATTTAACTGTAATTTACTTTAGATCGCTACATAAATTAAAAATTTGAGATTTTACCGCTAAATATTCTTATTTTTTCTTACTTTAAATTATCATGAACTTATGTCAACAAAGATCAAAAGAAATTTTTATGTTCTGAATGTTGAATATAAGTTATAAATATTTTTTTTTTTTTTTAAATATTTAGTGTTTTCTTATATCACAACTTCATAAAAATAAACGAGACTCCGGTTTAATTATTTTTTATGTTAAATTTTAACGTTACTATTTTTAAGCATTGCCTCAGTAATAACATATAATTTTTATTATTCGTTTTTCATTCCCTTATTACACTGCACTGTATCTAATGTTATTGACTTGAAAATACGCTAGATCCTACCTCTCTCTCTGCTGTGTACTTATTTATTAGCTAACATTATTCTTCTTAATGCCAAATACTTTGAAACCTGTATTAATAAATTCAGGAATGTTCTCTGGGAGCTGTCATGTAAGTAAATCTTTATTATTATATCCATTGTTATGAATATTTATTATAACCTCACAAAATCTAAATGAAAAATTATGAGACTTTGATAATACCAATCTTAACCAAGAATAATTTTATACACTAAAACCTAGGAATAAAGATCTTGAGAACAACCTACTTCAATTGTTTTATTAGAAATTTGGTACACTCTAAGTTATTTTCGATTTTCTTTAAAAATATCTAACATTAGTTTATTATTAATCATGGAATCACGTTCATAAAAAATCTAGCTGATCCGAAAATGCTTCACTATTACTAGATTTATATATGTACTATTTATAGATTGAATGTTTGATATAACTTATTGATATATAAATTAAAAATCTACATACATTTTAAATATGTTTTTTTGTCTTGGGTATTAATTCTATATGAAAATGTTAAAAAATATAAGCAAAATGTTCAGTATACTGTATCTTAAATAATTTTTCGAGTTTTGTTTTTGTTTTTTGATTTGTATCACCCACTATTCTAATAACAGCTTTAAAATTGGTTAAAAAATGATTGAAGAAACGGTTATGTTTAATTTTGTACATAATTTTTTTTCTACTGGATAATTCAGGAACAGCTATGAACCTTCCCAAATGAAACCAAATATTTTAATTTATATAGATAGAGGAAATAGGGAGATATTAAAAAATGGCTATATCTTTGTTATTACTTGCCCGATTTAAATTTTTTTTTCTTTTTTTATGCAACTTTATTATTATCTATCATATAATTTCAATATGGACACTATGCCAAGTATTCCATGCTGTATGTACCGCGAGCTAACGGGCTTGTAATGGGATGGTTATAAAAGGAAAAAATACCATAGTAAAAATGTTTTCTTAAATAAATATATAGCATATATAATTATAATTTAAAAAAGTGGTTTAAGCTGAGGTTTTATCTCGTGTTAAAAATTTAAACTGACTAACCTATTGAGTCAACGAAGTATCTATATACCATATTCTGACTGACGTATGTGGCGTCCTATTAAAATTTAAATGTCCATCTTATTTTTAGACTACATCACTCGTTCTTCGAACCTTTAAAATTTTCATGTAAACCGCTAAGAATAATTTAGTAAAAATCGAAGATTAATTCAAGCAGTAAGAAAACTTGAAAAATTAGAATTCAACAACTACATACGAGTTTTTTAAAAAAATAAATAAATAAAATAATAAATTCTTGGTTAATAATTAGTACAGGTCTACCAGCTAAGAAAAATAAGAATTTTTATGTATGTTAGTAGCCCTTTAATTATTATTTTGGATATGGTGATATGATATTGAAAGTTTTTAATTCAGTGAAAATCAGTATATATTAGTAATTTACCGTAATCCATAAATTTAACTATAATTACTGTGTAAATAACGAATTAATGAGATTATACTTAAGAGTAACTCCAGCAGGCACAACATAATCAGAGATGGATGAACCTATGGGTCTATGGGCTCCACGCTCTCTATGGGACGTACTCGTGATCCAAAAAATATATACGTCGATGATTGACCTGAAGTTAAGTTGAAAGAGATGTTCAAGGCTGTGGTCAAGAAGGAAGGAAGAATAATAATAACTATTTATTTATTTTCTGCCGACGTTTCGACCTATATTGTAGGTCTTCATCAGGGTTGTTAGGTGGGAGTGTATACAGAGACTCCTCAAATGACTGTTGCAACCATCTCCTTCAAAATAAAATTAAGTTAAAGTTGTTTTAATTCGCTTTTCAAAGATTTGAGATTTATTTCTGAAAGACAACCAATTTCACTTTTTATAATATTATTTTATAACACTCTACACTCTAGAATGTAAAAGGGAATAGTCCAAAGTTAAATAATGGCCCAAATGACCTAAATAGAATAAGTTTCCATATAAATTTAGGCTAATCATAAAAATTAAAAAAAGTTTGTAATCCTGAATATAGGAAAAGGGATCCCGAAACTTTGAGGAAAATGGATGACAAATAGAAAAAAAAATCAAAGGAAGTAAAAATTTTATATTTTTTTCATTTATTTATTTAATTTATTTATTTATGATTAAATTATTAATTTATTTATTTTTATTCGACCTGGTGGGCTTTACATGGCTAATGTAAGAGGTACAATTTTTTTGTTTTTAACAGTCGATTATAGGGGGTATAGTCTCATACAAAAGACACCCCTAACTATATACAATATTATAAATTTTAAAAAATTAAGATAAAATAAATAATAATTCTTAATAAAAGTTAAAACTAAAGTTAATAACAAAAACAATGACATTCATGAATTTGACTAAATAAATAATTGACTTCTAATGGAATAAATAAATGAAAGTGAATTTAAGAAAAAGATGAAGAGAAAAAAAAGAAATTAAGATAAAATAAAATTTTAGAACGACATTAACAGAACTAATAAATGTAGAATTTATAACAGGATGTCATGCAGCAACCTGGGCTTCTGTCTTCGGGTTCCACAACCGGTGGTTGGGTTTCCCAAGTTGTATCTTAGTGCTCCTTTAACTGTAAATAACTGGGATTTGAACCACAAATATTAATGTATTAAGTCAATAGTCTTCCAAAAACAACTACGATAAAATCATTCTGGTACGTACGTAATTGATTTTAAAACTGTCTCAGTGAGAATAAAACTTAGGTGATATTAAATTCCATTGATTAAGGGGGTGCGTTTTGGGGCCTCATATACCCTGCAACGATGACCATATATAAAGATGTGATACTAGGATTTCGCTGGTACGCATCCCCTGTGTTGAGCCAGAACTTGAAAATGTTTTGCCTTATTTAACTTATAGTTTAAAATTTACAAACTTGAGGTAAAGCAATGCATTTATTTGCAAATAATGAGTTGAATTCAACCTAAGAAAAAAAAAGAGCAAGTAAACACTAGTGACGAATGTCACTAGAATATTGTTATTAAGTAACTATTAAACAAATATCTTTTGGAGAAACATGTAGAGAGAGATGGAAGTTCAGTGTTACTGTTGTTTCCTTGGATTCCTAGTCTGCCTCTAGCACTTTAATTTTCCATCTGACGTCATGACTAGTAAGAATTTTTTTTTTAATAATTTATTTATTGATATTTACAACTGTATACACATATATACAACAAGTAAATTTGCTGTAGGTGACATAGTGACATGATAAAAACATATGGAGAATCTACCCACTGATAGAA
>NW_027115075.1:723540-727813 GCF_000696795.3 Halyomorpha halys
CATAAGAGAGCAAAAACTCAAAAAAAGTTTGTTATGATATAATCAGTAAATTCATAAAAGAAAGCCTCACATCTAAAACACCGGTAGTAACAAATCATTTAACATTTCCCTAATTCTTTCAATGCAACACAGGAAGACAAAAACATTAATATATACAAAAGGCACATCACATATATAATTTACTGTTTTTGTCTTATTGAATGCTTAGATATATTAAATATCTAATATCTAACAAAGCATTAAGCTTTGTTTTGAGAACTTTGTACTATACCCTAACCATTAATAACAATATTATACTATGTTTATTATTAGTTTTTATGTCTGTAATAAACCTAATTTACTATTCCAACTAATGAAATACTCAATGATTATTTTAACCTTTCAAATTTCACTGCTCTAAGTGGATGCAGTATCAAACCATACCATGATAAGATCGAATTAGCTTGGTAGATTCATTTTAGTTTTTGTAACCAAAAAGTTCAACTTTTTCTACCAATACAATAGAATGGTATTGAAATATGTAATAATATACTTTATGTTTAATAAAATGTTTGTTAGCAATAATTTGAACTAATGAGATTCATAATTTAGCCTCTTTCTCTAAAAAAAAAAAATAAATAAATAAAAAGGATTACAATAAATTCATATTTTTTATCATTATGTCGTAAGATTTTTTTAGTAAATACTAAGTCATCTTGTTGACCATTGACATACATTTGAAAGTATTTTTAAAAGTAAACCCTAGTTTCCCAATGTAAATGTGATTTTAATGTGTATACTTTTTTAGAGTTGTTGCATCGTTCGTCTTAGAAATCATTATTTTTATCACCTTGATATGAAAATTATTAATGTTTATGAAAAATTCTCTGTAAAAAGATCCTCATTGCAGGTGCGCAGGCTTTGAACCGCTCCAGGTTACACTTTGATTTATCTTTTATTAATTAGATCTGTAATGAACAGTTTTCAAACCAAATTAATTTTGACTCTCTGTACGATCCAAATCAACAATCCCATTTCAACTCAAAGCCTGAGCCAAAATGAAAAGCTGACTTTATATTGAGTTTGAGAAGGGTCGACATGTCTTCCTACGCCAGTTTCCAGCTTATTGATCCAGCCCAAAGGAACTATCTTCGTACCCCGTCGTGGTCATGTGGTTTTCCCATGAATGCCATGGTTTTCTGGATATGAAATACCCTTTGTTGTCCAATTGAACTGTGCTATAACCCGGATTCATCGGTTAGGAGTCTAAGAAATGACGTTAGTGACTTGCGCATGGCAACTACCTCCGACCCATTCGTTAGAATTGCACCCATTATCCTTTTCTACTACCCCATTCTGTTTTTTTTTTTTTTTTTAATGGGTTCGAATTTAGTTATTTGACTAGAAAAAGTGACTAATATTAAAAGAAAATATCAAATGTTTCGTGTAAAATATCAAATATTCATTGTTGAATATGACTAGCTAATTATTTTGGAATACTTTATTTATTTCTAAAAAAAAGAACATTGTATAGCAAATCGAATTATATATTAAATTAGTTTTATATTTCTGAAACTCGATAAGAGGCATAATGCCAATTTATTTCCAATTTATCTTTCATACACATTTTTATTTAACTACTTTACCTTATAGAATATTTTACTATACCCTACACCAATTGTAACAAGAGTTGCATCAGTTTTTAAAAAAAATCTATATTTTTATTCTGAGGGAAAAATCTGTTCAAACTGCTTCTAAAAAGTAAAGTTGATAAAATGATATATTAATTGTAGGAAGATGGCCGAAGTGGAGGTTAAGAAAGTAACAAGAATAGCAAAAAAATATTCAAATGTATATTTGTTTCGCCTCACTCTGCAGAGTTTCTTCTTGACTAAATGAGGACAATATTTTACGATATAACAATGAACTTTTTACAACTTCATGTATATATTCTTAATGATTTATCTTACAATGTATGTATCTTGTTTTTATATATTGTTTATTTTATCTATTGTATGTATCTTCTCATTTAGTCCTAATGAAACCCTGCAAAGTAGGCCGAAACGTAGGGTACAAAGATATAGTTTTTTGTATCTTCTTTGACCACCACCTGGACCATTTTCCTTCAATATACTACATTCAGTCAACCAATAATCTTCCGAAATAAGATATAGTTTATACCATCAAGTTACAGAACTTCTTTTTGTTTAGCCAGAGGCATGGATAACTAACGATCAATTGTGAGGGAAGTTACATTCTTAAAAAAATAAAACAAAACACAATCATAACTTAATTTTCAAAGCATAATTCGATTCTAAAATCTAATTTTTATTTAAACCACTCTTCTGTAAATATATGGTAAATGTTTCTTTTACGTGCGAGCTAAAGATTTATATATTCAATTATGAAGTATTTTGTTTCTTTTTTTTAAGTGTATGGGCAGTTTTAACATTTGATATCTACAAATTTGAATAAAACTCTTTCTTTTTCCCACAGTTTCTTTTTACAATCAATTCCAGTCTACATACTAAATACAAATATTTCAATTTATTCCTTTTTTCCTTCCCTTTACTGTTCCTTCCATTTCACAATTTTTTAGCTCATTTGATCGGCAAATTCACTTTCCCCATTTCACCCTCCCAGATCCTCTCCAGTGATCCGAAAAAAAAAATTAATATGATTTTCAGTTACAAAAAAAAAGTTATAAAATTATGTTAGTATTTATAAAATATTTGATAAGACTGATTAGTGTGTTGTTTCTTATAGCAACCAAATATATTTGGTAAGCACTGCTTACTGTTACATAAAACATTCTCTATGCTCTGTTTTGTCTTTGAACACTATGCACTTAGCGCATAAAAAAGATAAAATAAAACAGTTTTTTAAATCTATCTGTATTTCTATAATTCTATCTAGTGTCTAGGTTGACAGAAAATATAATACTTGACTCCCTGGGAATCATACACCACTACATGCATGGAAATTGATGAGTATGGGAGTTTATCCAGAAGTGGGATGGCATGCATGCATCGCATATCTTATTTGTTGTTTTAGTTATTATTTTAAATATTTGTTATATAGGGGAATTTGTTGATCAAATGAAATAGGGGTTGTGAAATCGAAGGGAAAGAAAAAGAAAAGGAATAAATCGAAAAACTTGTAGTTAGTTTGTAGACTGGTATTAATTGTGAAAGAAAAGTAAAAGAAAACTGTGGAAGAAAAAAAAATGTTATCTATGTATTATATTTATCATGTAAAAATATGTAACTTATATTTGTCCAGTCACGGATTGATCAGTATGCTGTGTAATGTAGCAACCCGATATATTTGAGCAGCATGAATAAAGTATTTCTTTCTCTCTTCTTCTTTAATTCTGGGTCTACAAAATCCTAAAGAGTTTACTCCATCCATTAGAAATGAAATTTAACCTAATTTATTTTTAACAATCAATCAGAACAGTTTTAAAGTAAAACTATGAAAATGACAGTCCAATAGGAAAATAAATATGTTTTTTTTATTAAATTTTGACGTATTGAAATTCTCTTAGTAACCTAGAAATGCTAATAGAAATTGACCAACTATAACTAAACACTCAACACCTTTATAAAAACAAAGCTATTTCATCTATATTATATACCATGCAAGAGTTGTGAAAAATCGTAAATAGGTATGACAACCAATATTAAAAAAAATTTATTACCATAAGAGTACACCAAGACCTAACTCCTAAGCAACTACCGGCTTGAAACATGCCAAAATCTGCTAAATGAAATAGATTTTGAAAATATCAAAATACTTCACAAATGAGCAGCCGTGAGGCATCTCTATGTTTCAGGAGCCCTTCTGGATGGCTGCACCTAGCCTCAATAGGTTGATACCCTTAATTATATATATATATATGCCTCATGCATCATATATATATATATATGATGATGATGAAATATATATTTGTAAAAAAAAAGTGTCATAACGATAAAATCATTTATTAAAATATGGACAAACAAACGCTTTATAATAACTAATCTAGTTAATTGAACCAAAGAACTAAATAAAAATACAAGAAGATAGTCGGGGTTGTGGTAAAAAAAAGAACAAATAGTTTAAAACTATTATAAAATGATATATTAATTGTAGGAAGATGGCCGAAGTGGAGGTTAAGAAAGTAACAAGAATAGCAAAAAAATATTCAAATGTATATTTGCTACTCCAAGGCTGGCAGGTCAGTACCTTATCAGATTGTCATTATCTTATCATATATTAACATTATTTATAATTAACATAAGAGAGCAAAAAC
>NW_027115075.1:727863-769229 GCF_000696795.3 Halyomorpha halys
TAGGATAAATATTTTTACTCTTGCCATTGTTACTTATTGTTTATTCGTATCATTGTTTATTCAAGTTTATTTTATACTGATACTATTTTATGTCTTCCTTCCTTTATATGTAATTTCTTATCACTTTATTTTTACATAATATTTATCCTAGCTTAAATTACCTTATTGTATCTCATTGTTGTAATATTCTCAGTATTCTTTTTGTTTATATCTTTTTAGCCCTGATGAAGCCCTGAAAAGTTGGGCGAAACGTCGGACATCAAAATAGTTTTAAACTAGTTGTTCTTTTTTTTACTGCAACCCTGACTATCTTCTTATATTTAAATCTTTACGGTCAACTATATATACATATATAAATAAAAATACATTTTTTGGGCTTATTTTGTGATTAAAGTTGTCTAAAAATTTTAAGAAATAACACTTCCTTCTAGTTACTACTTATCGAGTAAACCTTAGATTTATCATTTTCTGTTTCAAAAAATGGAGCTTTGGGCTGCCAAATTTATTTGGGACAAAAATAAGGTTTCTACTTAAGATCTGGAGTTGGCATCATTTTTAACGAAAAAAATTAATTTGATTTTTTATAACAGTGTACATAAAAAATATTTTTTGCCATGATAGCAAAAATAGAAAACTCGTATCGATTACCGTATATTAGTGATTTTTGATTTGTTGGAAAAAAATTATTTTAGTTTTTTCCTCTATGTTTCGAATAGTTCGTTGAGCCACCACCACCCTAAGGACTCCCTAAGATTAGCATCAATTCTGTAAATTTGAAGAAAAAGCTTACTACCTTATGATTATCCTGCATACGACATCGAATCCACCTGAAAATAATAATAGTAATTCAATTTCTCAATTATCTATGAGCTTGATATTTATGTTGATTGAAAATGCTGAAATCAATCAGGATTTCGACGTCACTAAGCTCAAAGGTTTTCTCTAAACCAATCGTGCTATATAAAGGCAAAACAGGAGCTGGCATTTCCAACTTGGGAGATAATTAAAATGGACGGAACCGACTGGGAGGAAATTCTAGTCACGATCCGATTGGTCTATTATTGACTTCAACATTTATCTAATCGGGCTAGGCCAACATTTTTTAGATTGCTTTTTTTGAATTTCTCTATAAATAAACCTGTGAAAATCGCAATATACTGTGATGATATATAACAATTATAAAATATATTAAAAATATAATTTCTCCGATAACATAGATTTATAGGAAAATAGATATTCTAATTGGTTTTTTTTAAAATTAATATGATGTTTCTAAAAACCTGATACTTTTGTAGAAATAAATAATTATAAAAATAAACTAAATCTTGCCTACGGTTATTTTTAATATGTTTTTAGTTAGTATGGTGAAGAATATTTCATTAATTTAAATTAAATTCTAATTTTGACTCAGGTACAGCATCCACATTAATTAAATTCTCATATATCAGTATATTTCAATATTATTTTAGATATAAATTAAAAACATGTAGAATAACACATATGATATATTAGTTTATTAATATATTATATATTATTATTTTTTTTATAGAGTAGATAACTTAAATGAAAACACAATTTTCTTTTGATTCTTTTCTCCAACTATCTTTATTCCTCTGACCCCATAAGCCATTATCAAGAAGAACCTCAAATATTCATATGTTTAATTTATTCTTCACTCAACTACATTTTCACTCTCATATCTTAATTTGATGCATGTTTAAAAATATACATGTATTTTTGGCCAGTCTATTAATCTTTAAAAACATATATGTTTATCAATTAATATCACAACATTTTATTTTGATAAAGGTCTAAAATAATGATTATCTACTTTAAACCGTTTATACTCTCATCTCATTCAGTATAACTATTTAACTATTGGCTTATTGGTTATCATAATCTTTATACACAAAGATTAGGGCTCTGTTATCATCCGTTTCTATACATGACTATCACAGATGATATAGTAAATCATGGAATATTCCGAAATGTAATTTTACCGATAAAAAAATCGCTGAGCAGCTTTTTGAATATATATGTAGCTGATCACTGATCAAATATTTAAAAAAAAGTAATTGCTTACTAACATTATGCAATACAACCACTTTAACCCAAAACGCAACAGATAGGTCAGTTGGATCATGTTATTACATTTATGTTCCTTTTAAGAAATAATACGTTCATAATAATAATAATAATACTTTATTTATTCTGGGACAAGTCCCTTTAGAATAATACAGAGAAATCGGCAGATGAGGGGTGAGAAGCCTCAGAGATATTGAAACAAAAATACAAAGAAATATAAATATTCATTATAAAAACTAATTATAAGTTACTTTCTCACTTTAATCAGTTGAACACTAAAAAATAAAATTAATAAATAAAAAAAAAAAGAAAATGATATAAAAATAATTAATAATGATATAATAGTATATATACATTTTTACAATTATATTGATTTATAATTTATGGAGTCTGAATGGATAAGAAATGATTGAACAGGCGGGATTTAAAGGTAGGGAGGGTATTGGAGCGACGGATGCTGGAAGGGATGGAGTTCCATAGGGATGAGGATCGGATAATGAACTTCTATCGAAAGCAGCGGTTCGGTGAGCCCTTGTGTATAAATCTGAAGACTGGGAACGAATATAGAATTTGAATTGAAGGAGCTCGAAGTTGTATGCAGGACGGTGGGATTGGGTGAATTGGAAGAATAAGGATCCCAGGAAATACTTACGACGGTAGGAAGGATAAAGCCACTTCAACACTGCATAAAAACGGGAAACAAAGGCGAACCTTGGGATCCCGAAAATGAATCGTACACAGAAATTTATCAAACGTTTTAATTTCGCCTCCCCCTTTAATTTTAAAATCCCCAGAGACGCCCCCATATACCGTACAGCAATAGCTAAAGTGGGAAAATATTAGAGAAGTGACTAGTAGTCTACAGGTTTCAAATGGAAATAGGTGGCGGAGGTAATTTAGACGTTTTAAAGTGGAAAAGATACGGCGGGAGATATTGGATACATGGTTTTTCCAGAAAAGTGTTTGATCAAACCTTAATCCCAGGTTTTTGATGGTGGGGTAAAATTTGATGGGACAGAGTTGATATATTAGGAACAGTTTTAAGGAGGTGATTGGAGCCTATTAAGGTTTCCTTCGTCTTCTGTTAGCTATCGCCCATTCAAAAATCCCATCCAAGTCTTCTTGAAGTTTCATCCTTTAGTATAAGGTAATAGGGTAGAAGGCGGGAAGGACAGTTATATTGTATTTATTATATGTGTATTATTGTGTATTTATTACTTGGAATTTGGAATTATGGAAATTAATTACACAACCTAAAGTAAAGATAAAACAGTTTTGAAAATCAAAATGTAAGATATGTAAATGTGGCTATGAGTCAACTAAAGATTAAAGTATTTGTCCTGTTTGGTTATAAAATATATCACGCTGGAAAGTGGTTTTTTTCCTTAATACTTATTTATTTATTATTATTTTTTTTTATACGAACGTTCAGGAACCACGAAAATTATATATATATTTTTTTTACTCGTTTCTACTTTTGCTTCCTTTATTACAGGTCTTACGTTCTTTTAGAGTTTTCTTTCAATGCTTTCCTGTTTTCAGTCCATTTATTGTCAGTGCATCACTTATCTCCCAACAAGATCCTTTTTTTTTTTGTTGACAAGTTTTTAAATTCCGTGTACAGACAGTCTCTATTGTAAACTTTAACCTTTTGAAGTTCCCCTTTAGGTTTCCAGTGTAAAGTTTTGAGCTTTTGATATTGAATACATTTTCAAAAATGTATTTATTTAATTTAAAAAATAAATTTATCTTTTCCGAAAAACTAGTTTCTTATTTATATGATTCTATTCATTAAAAAAAATGTTTTATTCAGTTAATCTCCGCTTTAATTAAATTAAATCATCGATGAAATTTAGTTTCTTTAAAGAAAACTATTTTTTTCGAAATAAAATATTTTTTTTATTTATATGATTCAATTCTTTTTTTAATGTTTTTACATTTTTTTATTCAAATTATCACCCCTATTTAATTATTAATTTTCTTATTTATAATATTACCTAAATATTTGAAGGATATTAGGAAATTCCAATGGGTTCAAATAATAATTAATAAAAAACAATTCCTCATTATGTGGTTAAATTAACCAAGAAATGAGTACATTTTTTTTTTACAATGAACAAGTAGTACATGGTAATATTTGAGTTACTATTATAAAAGGAGAAAATTTGTTTGGTTCTGATTTTTCCAATTTTTTTTTTATCTTGTTATACATATTTTTTTATGGAGAGATATATATATTTTTTTAAAGGAAAACTAATTTTCAAACCTGCAAGGGAGTGAACCTTTTGTGGAAGCGATCGTAAATGAATTACAGAAGCCCAACCAACTCCTCTGCTACAAAATTGATCTGATTCGATATGTAGAACCCTCTTCAAAATTTATATTTCACCATCAGATTGAAGTTTCAAGATCGTTGTTTACAACCACCAGGGACCTGTTTCATAATGAAAGCTAATAGTATTAGTTGATAGTGTAGAAACTAGTGTGTTAATAATACTAATACTTATTTTTCTCATAATAGGGATGACTATTAGATATATTACAAGAATTAAAAAATACTAAAGTAAAAGTTACTATTGTACAAGTCTGTGTAATTGAATTAAGATAAATCTACAGGACTAATAGTATTAGTTTGTACTTTATTATGAAACACGGCCCAGCTATACATAAAGTGTAACCGACGCATTCATCAAAAGTCAAAAGGTTCTCTAAAATTTGAAATATATATTTTTTTATTATTTGATTGTATATTTATCTCATCATTATTAATAATTATATTATTATTAGCTACTGATATCTATAACAGTTGTCAGCAAAGAACCAGTAGGTGCCTAAGAAATTAATTTAATGAATATTTTAATTTAAAATTTGTTTAAACTGTTTTATTTAGTTAATCTCCTCTTTGAATAAATTGAATTATCGATGAAATTTCATTGCTTTTAATAAAGTTATCTTTTTAGGAAACAAAATAGTTCCTTACATATATGATTTGATTCTTCTCACAAAACTGTTTTGAATTTTTTTATTCAGATCACTCTTTTAATTAGTTGGTTATTTTCTTATTAATAATATTCCCTAAATATTTTAAGGACATTAGCTAAATTTCATAGGGTCCAAATAATTAATAATTGTATTTTTGTTACTCATTTGAAAAATAATAATTCTTGTATTTCTAAAAGAGGATAGATTCAGCTTGTATATAAACATCTATTATTAATATCAAATTGTCTTTTTTTAATTTTAGGGCGGAGGATTTCCAACCCTAATAGATCAAATAGCGTTGTTATTAATCTTCTAAAATTTCCAAAATTAAAACTTTGGAAGTATGCTTTCAGTGACCGTTGGGTTTTGTAAATACAAATGAGTATGTAAAATCTCTTTCGCTAATGTAAAGTGGTGCTTTGGTGATAATTTATACTGTTTTGCATTGAAAATATTTGCTGTTTTATTATGCGAGTCTGTTTAGCGATTTGGTACCATGATTCTTAGTAGATAGTGATACCATGATTCTTGGTGGATAGTGATACCATGATTCTTAGTAGATAGTGATACCATGATTCTTGGTAGATAGTAATACCATGATTCTTGGTAGTTAGTGATACCATGATTCTTAGTAGATAGTGATACCATGATTCTTGGTAGATAGTGATGCCATGATTCTTGGTAGATAGTGATACCATGATTCTTAATATGTGGTCTCCACGTCATTCTCCTGTCAAACGCCCGTGATATTGTATTATCCCCGTCTCCGGGATTAAAGGAACTTTCCAATATGTCTGTATTTATTAAATATATTACTGTGCAGAGCGAGGAAATCATGTCACATTTCAAATTTGTTTATTAATCCTAAGAAGAAGCTTACTTGGCAGAGATGGGATCTATCGATCGGAGGGTAAGTAGATAAAGCCCGAAGTTTGTGGCTGGCTGATATCGGTTATGCTAGCTGAAAGAGGAGATTAAAGTCAACTTCATGATAAAGTCCATATACTAGGGGGAGCCCTCAGTCAGTTACTTTACTTCTTTAGTTTGGTGAAGTTAGATGAGTAGTGTTCTAGGATCTTGATTAACCAATGGATATGACATTATTAAAAGATAAATGCTTAGGATCCGACGTTACAGATAGCTAAAGTGATTTTTAAAAAAAAATATGGGCTCAGTTACCACTATCGGAAAAAATTATTGCTTCTTAAAAATCGCGGTCACGATATTGAAGTTTAGCTTGATAATTATCACGAGTAAATAATGCGCGATTAAAATGTAATAAAGATATATATTTTATTTTAAAATTAAGTTTTATAAACAAAAATCTAGGGCTAGTAGAAATAAAATTCCAAGATAAAAATAAAAATTATTTGAAATACGAAAGTTTAAAGTAAAACTTTTTTTTTTTTTATACAAAAAGTTACTTTTCGTTTTTATCCTCCTTTATTCACATTCCTTACTTAAAAGTGATCGCTACGATATAACGGTTCTTTTAAGTGGAACTGAGTTAAGGAAAGCCTTTTCGATTTCCAAGTCTCAATTAGGGATATAACAGGACATGATGTAAGAGTTGCGAAGAAAACATCTTTTAAAATCAGTCTACTGATCAGTTTAGAAATATAAATACCTACTGTGACAAATACTGTCATCCCACCATCTTATCCTTGGGTACTTAACTCCCCCAAATTTTGTCTTTCCCTTTCAAGCCTTCTTAAAAGTAGAACCCCGACATATCGGTATAAATATGAATTTCTTAGGCTGCAAGACAAATTAGGTGACGCCAACTTCATTTATACTGACGGCTCCAAGAGCTCCTTAGGTATTGGTGCCTCGATTGTTTACAATGATCACCAGTGCCTATTCTCTTTGTTCTCGGTATGTAGTAGCTATACAACTGAAATGGTTGCAATCTACAAGAGCTTAAATGTTTTTCATCCAACAAAAAAAAATACAGGTCATATTCATTATCAGTCCTACTCAGTTTAAAAAATATTTTCTCAACAAACCCGCTAAATCAAAAGTCAATTATTTATTAAAGTCCGCCAACAGAAACGGTATTTCTGAGTTCTTTGCTTGGGTCCCTGGGCACTGCTGAATGCCGGTTAACTGGCTGATCGGGCTGCAAAGGTCGCGATTTCTGAAGGAATTCCAGATCGCGGAATGCCTGTCGACGATTTCATTGCCCTCATTAACCTGAGAATTAAATTGAAATAGCATCAAATTTTGGGAAATGTTACTGACAATAAATTACAGGAGATCAAAAGTGATGTTTTCCCTTTCGTGCGCAGAGAGAAGGTGATTTTGATAAGCCTTTGAATAGGTCATACGCGCCTGCCCTGTGGTTACCTTATTTCCCACGATTCTTCACCTGTATGCCAGACTTGCGCGACGCGACTTAACGTAATTTACCTCCATCAAATCTTTGTTTGAATTACCAACAGATCTCCATTGAATTTTGCAGGATAACAAACAGACTGTTAATAAACTTTTTGAATTTCTGAATAACTCAAAACTTTTAAATTTTACCACAAGTTTCCATTTTTCAATAATTATACAATTCAAATCGGAAATTAAGGCGATCAGGACTAATAGAAATTTCGGATATTAAGGAAATAATGTATAATAAAAATTCTAAAATTATGCAATAATGACCCCGAAGTGGTTGATACCTTAAAATAATAATAGTGCTTATAATAAAAAAAAGATTTGTTATGATGGGTTAATCTGATAACCTTAAAATTATATAGAAGCTTAAACCTCTTTTGATCGTTATTTTTTCAACTCTATTTGAATGTAGGGGCATAAACATAATTATTAACATTCTTTTTAATAATTTAATAGCTGAAATTAACAATTATGATTGTGTATTTGAAAACCTTCATAACATAATCGATACAATAGCTTTGAAACTTCCATATCACTGCCTAACTCGGTTAATTATACACGAGCCCTTACTCCAAAAACACTAATGACTTTGCCTGCTGCGAACCATCCTCCGATAGAGGCGAACCTAATTCCTCCCACACAACACGTTATTAATGGCCATGTTGGCCGGGCCCCGGGACCTCGTAATTACCGACGCAGCGAGGTCCAGGGCAAGTCGATCTAGGGGGCATTGCCCGCGTTCCCATGGCGACGTCATCAACATCCGGGGGGTGGCAACCCTCCACAGTATCCCTTTATAACAAATATTTGAATGGCTGCGGGGAAATCTCGTATCGGGGGTTGATACCGATCGGTTTTTCAATTTAAACCACAATGGGTTCCGAATACGTAACTTGCGTCATCAAACATGTAAGGGCAAACAATATTGAACATGAAGGTCGAAACCTTGGCTCTAAGAGGGAGTGAGGGAATGAGATGGTATTTTTGGATTGTATTGTTCCCGGGTAAATAAGGATCTTTATTCCGACGGAAACAAATTTGTTTTTCTTGCTGTCTGATTACGAGGCCATAAAAATTCCTGTTGTATTTACCTCATATATCCTAAAAAAAAATTTTTACTATTTAAAAAATAGAACAATTAAAGATCAATAAATATACATATGAAATAGAACGCAGAAAGATACATATCAATTCATAACATAAAAATCAAATACATACTGGAGGACATAATCCGAAGCATATGGTCAAAATTAATGCTACTGATGAAATATTCCACGCCATCGCCCAAGGATATCTTCCTTACTTACACCTTAATCTTCCTCAATTATCATTTTAATCTCTAATTCTATTTCACGTATGATAAAGTATACGTCTGTTATTGAAAGAAAAATCCTAATATAGATCATATTTACCCTGAAATATTCATATTTCCCAGATCACCCGCAAATCCTGTTTTTTTTCCCAACTGTGCTTAAAAAATTCCTGAAATTCCGTGATTCCATTCCTGAAATTCCTCAGAACACCCTTCAGCTCCTAGTATCCTCTCTTGTTTCCTTGACTTTGACTACGGTTCCTTGGTCAGAGGGGTATCTGTTGGTCTAGAGTTGAGACAGAAGAAACTCTTGAATTGCTTCCTAAGATTTATGTTCGGGTTTCCCAAGGGCTATCATGTCTCCCGCTGGTATACCGAGTTGAAGTGGCTCTATCCAACCTACCGAAGGCTCTATCCAATACCTTCTCGGTGTCTTTCTATTCCAAGTTCTTATAATCAAAAAACTACCTATATCCTTGATCTCCACACTTTATGATCATTCATCCATACATTAAACACCAGATCCCAACCAATCTATCTATATATGTCCTCGCATGGAAACCTTTTTTAGCAAACACTTTGTCATAAGCGCAACCTCCTTCTGGAATTCTTTTCCTATCTCCATTTGCCAATCCTCATCCATCCTTTCCTTTAAACAACAGTTATTCCTTCATCTACTACATATCCAAACCTCCGCATTGCGAGTCATTATTGTTTACTATTATAAATTATAATTTAAATTAAGATTTTCATGTTACATCAACATATACATTAAAACCTTTTTAACTATCTGCCAGACAGTTAACCTTAATTTATGACCAATGTATTTATTCTTAGAGAATACAATTATTTTTTTATTTCATAGATCACTGATCTTGAAATAATATAGATTTTTATATAATTTTATTATCACAATTACGTACATATAATAATTATCTGACTAGGTCTAAAAAGTTTAAGAAAATAATATGTATATAGCCATTTTAAGTAACTTTTAAGGTGGCAAAATAATAACTTCACTTTTTCCTTTAAATTTTCATAGCGAAAAATTATTTATCTCTGGACCTTTTTAAATATCTGAGCTCTAGATTTGTATTTAAAACCCTCGGTTTTGCAAAAATTCTTACGGCAAACTAACAGAACTAACTTATTTGAAAAAATATGATTTTTTACATTTCTAACTTGTAGGTGATATCGGCGATATAACTTGTTTTCAGCTTATTTTCAAGATTCTAACAAAATATTATATTTTTCTTTCTAATATCCCTTTGAGAATATTTTTATTATATATATCCAGCTTTTTCGCATCTCCGAGTTCTAGAATTGTGTTTACAACACTTTATTATGCAAAAATGGTTTTGTTAAACTAATAAAACTAATGATTTGCCAAATACGGGGAAGCAAAATTTATAATTTCTTAACAATTATGACCTAATTTTCCTACTGTTTACATTTTTTCAAAAACTTTTCTACTAAATATTTTTGGAAAACTATCTAAATAACGTTTATGACTAAAAATTGCCCCCTTTAAATATGTTTTACTACTATTTCCACTGTTTGAAATAGTATCCCAACTTTTCGTAATCACAAATTACTAGGTAACTATACGCTCCTACCTTTCCTTCAGTAACGACGTACTTAGTTGACTAGCAACCATCTGATTGGCTATACAAATTATTTTAACTCCTGATAATATATTATTCGCGACCTAATCCACAACATGTATAATAAATAGATCACGTGTCACAAGGACTAGGACGATACGGACTACACGTGTTGGGACCACGTGACTCGTGCAAATACAGTTTCCACTGATCCTACAAGAGGCAGCTTAGATTAGCAATCAAAAGGCTCGCTTGTTTAAACAACATCCAATCCAAACATTGGCATCAATTCCAATGTTCGCTTTACTGGGAACGTACTAGCTAGGTCCAATCTGTTAATTATTTCAGGAAGATTACCGCGGTTTAAATTGCTAAAAAAATAGTATAATTTCAAGGTTGAAAAAATAAAAAAACATAACGTCTCTTAATATCCATAAAATATTGTAATGTAAATAAAAGACCCAAAAACAATAAAATTAAATAATATAACACCCTCACTGCAGTACTATTGTACTATAACTTTTAAAAACGGTATATCATCAATTTTTATTTAATACCAAAACTAATTTATGATTATTATTCAAATAAATTATTATGTATTAATTCATAATTGTTTATGTTTTCTTTACGTTTGTGAAAATAAATAAGTTTAAATAGAAAACGCAAATTTTAAAAATTTATTTTAAGAAAGGTCTAATTTTTGAAATTTGGCGATATTACATCAGGAGTACAGTTTAATCCAATAAAAATTTATTTAAAAAAGAAATAATAAACAAAATTATTTTATCAGTTTCCTTTTAGTGTGGATTAATATTTTCGGTTTGATTCAATTCGATCATCTTATTTTCTTGATCTTCCTATTATTTAAATCTATTTTGAATTTTGGGCTAATTTTTTTAATTTTTATTTGTATGATTTTGACTTGGTTTTCCCCTTCTTTTTTTTTATGACTTAAGTTCATTAAAATCACTCAAAAGTACTTTTTTTTATGTTCTACGTTTTTTCATCAAGAAATATTAGATATATATGTTTTTGTATCGATGATTACAAAAGTAAAAAATTATAAATAAAACCTTTTCTTTTCTTGGCAAGTATGGATTCGTGTCTAATAATTTTAGATGTAGATCACAAAAAAAAGTTGAAATCTATAACCAGCTTACTATATCCTTCTCTGTTAGTAATACCTTATTATCTTTCTTTTTTTTTCTTTTTTTGTAGGTGTAATGGCTAAGGTTTGGTTCGTATCTATGGATCTAAATTAAATTCTTCGATTTATGGAGATAAAACTTACCAAACTGCTATCTACGCATCCTTAAATATTGACTCATACCATCCTCTTCCATTATTACTGTTCAAATACCGTCGTTCCAAAATCCAGCACTGCTCCTCCAACGGCTACAGATCTGGAGGGCCCAGAGATTTACGACCTAGAAGACTACCCTGAGGAAGCAGCTCCCCACCAGTAAATTCCATTGGAGAAGACAAACTGCCTATTACCCAACCCTGGGACGTTTACACCATATCGATTCCTCCTAGCTAACGACTGCTACTTTCCATTTGCTTTCGTATTAATGGTGTAATATGTCCTCCTTAGAAGTGATGGGTTCTCAATCAATGTTTGGTAGTTTTTTACAACTAAACTCTGGTTTTATCTTTGCTTGGATTAGGAATAATGTAGGTATCAATTTTGGCTGAGTTATGTTTGTAGGTAGAGATTATGTGTGGTATCGACCTCTGACCTTTTGTAGATGTGTACTTGTTCATTATTATGAATATAAAATATGATAAGCAAACATAAAGAATTGGTGTTTACGAATTAAATAGTTTTCGCTATTTCGGGTTGGTAAAATTTACACCACCTTGTAACCTCGTGGCACCGGTTCGAATCCCATCTGGGCGGGATAAAATTCTTTTCTTTACTGACCTATGGATCTCGACCTTCCAGCTCTGGCAAGAATTGGTGGTTAACCACTAGAATAACCACACTGTATGCTCAAAACGGCCAGGTTGGCGGAAAATGGAAAAAATAATTACTATGATTATGGTTTAAAAAGTTTACTAATTACCGTTTCAAAGAATATTAATAGAATATTGTATTTATTAGATTAATCCATACGTTTAACATAAATCCTATTTAATTATGCATAGTATTATGTTCCAACAAATCAATGGGAAAAAAAACAAAAAAAAAAAACTTAACTTACGCTTTTTACCAGTTATATTACAAATCATACTTTTCTTCACCTAATAAAATTAGTTTAAACAATAAATTTATAACAAAAACATCTTTAAGTACAAGTAGATTTCTGAAGTACAATAAAAATATCATATTGCTGCGTTCCTCGAATATTGGCACCTATTTTATTTACTTTTTTTTAACCAAATATTTTTATTGAAGAATAAATTATACCATCGACTACAATATACAGACAAAAATAAGAGCAATGTAAAAGATTAAAATAGTACTCAAACAATTATACATATAATCAAATTAAATAATAATGAATAAAAAAATAAAAATCACAACAATGACACCACTGAAATAATTTTTTTTTGGTTTTAATTTAAAATGAAAGTGTTGGAAATTATTATTATATCACCTCAGACAGGGTTCTATTTTATTGTGGTCCCTCTATGTGTTTCAATAATAATATGATTGTAAAACAAACAACCACAGTCTACGGTACAACATATAGAATACGTCAAATGCAAAAATTTATTTTGTCACTATTCAAGCTACATGATATTATAAAAAAATAAAATATGAAATAATAATGTGAAAGTGAAAATTCTACAAGAAATGACTGCACTTGTTTTTCGGAAACAGCATAACTAAAAATTGTAATTAAAAATGAGTAATGTTTTCACTCATTACTATGACAAACATTTTTTTTTCTTGCAATCCCGCAAATATTTATGACTTAATTATCATTTATAAAGGTTAAAAATATTTTAACACCGGTTAATCTGGATGCAACCGGTTAAAACCAGAAACTGTGTTAAATTTCGGTTCTTTTAAAATTACCTCAGCCATCTCACGCCAAGGCCCTTCAGCAAGAATCGATCGGTAACTAGTCCTTCACTTCTACTCTTGCCTTTTATAGTTCAATCTTCGTCTCATTGAAAGTTGTCTTAAGAAAAGATAAATAAAAGAGAAATAATTAAAACATTTACAGTCAGAGAACTTAAAGCGTGAGTTTGGGCATGGCCATTGAAGTTAAAAACTTCATTATGAAGTCTTTCATCAGAACTGAAACTGTCCTTCGGTCCTAATAATGCTATTTTGCGACGTAAACTACCGCCTTGGTTTCATCGATTCTGTTCAAGACGTTGATAGCTTGATTGGTAATTTCCTTGCTGGAAAATATCCTTGAACTGTCCAAGTTTATAAATACTTCCTCTTGGTAAGGATTTTTACTTGATTACCTTTTTTTATTTTTGCAGGACAAGAAAGTAGAACAAATATTACAACTTATTAATATATTTTATTAATTAATCTTAAGCTGTTAATAGTACAGTCAATATCGAAGTTCATTTATTATTTTCTTTCACGAATATTTGATTAATTCCGGACGCATTTCAAATATAAATGTAGAAATATTCTCATTACTGAATCGTAAGAAAAACGTAATATTTCCAAGCATGCAAAGAAAAAGGCAATTCAGTACCTCCTGAATTAATTCATTTCGTATATATAATATATTTCATGTACTATATATGTACGTGTATGTTGTACTAATATAATTTATTGAAGGGTATATTTTTTTTTTTCAAAACAACTTTATTTTCATTTAAATGAAAATACAATAATATATAATACATAGGTATATATATACAAATTATATCTTTGTTTGCCGTATAGGCATTATAAGAATAATTACAATGCCTGCTGAAGGCGGGTATTATTTTTTTTTTATACCCTTATTGAAGGGTATAAAAAAAAAATTATGTAACCATATTATACAGTGCATCTATTATAATGAGAATAAAATCACATAATTGCACTAGGCTATTAAATTTTATGCCTTCCTTGTGTCCAGCTAGAAAGACATTAAAAAAAACCTGAAAAATATTATAAAATGAATTATTTTTATATCCATAATTTTTTTTATTTATTTATTTATTATGTTATTGTTGTAAATTTATTATTATTTTACAAGGTCATCTTTTAATGATTATAATACACTTAATAATTTCACTGACTTCATAAGCGGCTAAGATAAAGACATACATATGATAAAATCTGTCAAATTTTGTTTCAACGTTGAATAGTAATCCTGATTTATGAAGATCAACCATGGCTAACCTGAGTATTGATACAAACTGTAAAAAAAAGCAGTCTCGGAGAAATCCGCGGATTGAGTACGGCCAACGAATGGATTTTCGTTTAGTACTTGAGGTATATTAGTATTTGTATTTTAAGATATATAGAATCCAAAAATAAGAAATTATTTTTGAGTTTCAAAGCCAATTCAGAGCGACGATGATGTCGAGACACGACATAAAAAATTGATGATTTTTTTTCTTTTAGATTAATAGAAGTAAATTTTTTTTTGTATTGTTTAATATTTATTAATTTAATGAATAAATAATCTGCAACCCTTTTTTTATTTTTTTATTTTACAAATCTTGAAGCCTTAAAACTTAATTTTTTAAAGGTTTTTCTTTGTTGTTTACAAAGGTTCGTGATTAAAATTAAAAAAAAACATAAAGTATAAAAATATTTTGTATCCAATACAAAAACTGTTTACAGGTAAACTGACTTTTATTTATATGATCATCTTGTATCAAAGACACATTACTGAGAATCATTGAAAAATAAACTGAACGAAGCATTACTAAATTCTCTTTGATCCATACTTCTGTGCCAATTTTCTCCACATGTTCAGAGACCAATACAATATTAAATGGATGGCTTAATGCCTTCATTCATCTTACATTCGCTTTTGTGTAATTGTTTAATATTCAATTGAATGTGTAATGAGAAAAGAGGAATCAGACAGCATTTCTAAATAAAGTAAATATTCCTATAGAACGTTTTTGTTTTACTTAGCGACGTCATACACCCTGTTACTTATTTTTGGCATCCTTAAAATTCTTCATTGACTTTCTATTTAAGTGATACGGTTGATAGAGAAGTGCCGGGATCTTTCGTTGTCCTGTTTTTTACTTTACAACGAGGGGAACAAGCTTCATGCTGAATGGTAAAATCGATAAATAGGAATAATTGTGTTTGAGATATTATTATACCTTAAGTTTAATTGTGTTTTAATAATTTTCTGTTATTTTTTTTCTATCTGGAGAATTAAATAGCCTTGTTACTTCAATTATTTTATTTAATACATTTCATATTTAAAAAATAGCCCTTTTGACGTTTCGGACGGTCCATCCATTTTTAGCCACAAATTCTTTTCTATTGTTGTTTTCTTAGTCACTTTATTAACTAAAATCTTAGAGAAATTGTTCAATTGTCAGTTTTAGTTAATTTCTAATAGAAATTTTTTCATTTATTTTTAAAAAATCTTTAACACTATACATTACTCATTATATACAGATAAGAAGGCTATTTAAAAACCCATATATAAAAAAATTTAAATTTTTAAATCTATAAAGGTTTTGATCGAGACTGGCATCTAGGTCTGCTCTATAAATTTCGTCAATTCCTTCTCCCAACATATTTCCTTATAATCCGCTCCTACCTCTCTGATAGAACCTTCAAAGTAAATCATAACCTAGCCTACCCATCTCTCTTTTCTTAGTCCGCCGGTGTTCCTCAAGGTAGTATCTTAGGTCCCATTCTTCATACGGTTTATACAGCTGACATCCCAACCTACCCTAATACAGCCCTAACAGTGTACCCTGATGACACATGTACACTTACTGTAAACAACGACACTAATATTGCATCACAAACTCTATAGACACTCAAAACATCTATTGAAGAATGGTGTCAAAAGTGGAGAATCAAAATAAATCCTGACAAATCCCACCAGAACACCTTTACTCTCCGTCGTACACCTCTACCCTCCTGTCCTACAGTATCTTTTTTAAATACTCCACTAACGCCTGCTGAACGACAAAAAATTGCTCGTAGATTTCGATTGCTACAACACCTACTTGACAAACGCTGTAAACATCCCATTCACTACAAACAATTATTATTCACTATGATAATCAGACCAATTTGGACATATGGAATTGAGCTCTGGGGCTCTACCAAACCATGAAATTCCTCCCGCATTCAATCCTTACAATCCAAAATCCTACGTAAAATCCTTGATGCTCCTTATTACGTTACAAATAAACTCATCCGCAAAGACCTTAACATCCCATTCGTTGCAGATATGACCCAAAACAGATATGCGTCTTTTCATTCAAAACTACTTACCCATCCTAACCCATTAGTTCTTAATCTCTCATCCTTAACAATTTCTGATAATCCTCCGAGTCGTCTGAAAAGAATATGGCCACGGGACCTTCTAATTTAAATTAATGCTTGAAGTAAGGGGTGGTTTCTTCCCATGATTTTCAAGTGTAAATGAAATATTTCACATATTTTATTTATTGTATATATTATTTGCACAGTTGTAAATTACATTAAATAAACAAATAAATACAAAATATATAAGACAATATTATGAAAATAAAGAATACCCTTGCTAAGGTGGAGAAATAGAAGGCCTTATCTAACCGGAGTGGGGGGAGAGGGGAGGTGGAACCAACCGCCTTTGGGCGCGATAAGCTGAAAAAATATTTCCTCTCAGCTTCCACCAACTTTATCTATTTTTTTTTCTTGTTCGTGACAGTTAATTCTAGGAATTCTATTTTCTTGGTATCAAACAATAAATATCACTTAAATGCTCTTTTTTTTCAGTAAATGTTTATTTATATATTATATACATTTATTTTATTTAAATATTCAAATGATTAGATCGTATTATATTTCTTTTTAAACGGTTTTATTTAGCTCGTCAATTCCCTTAGTACTCACAGATCAACAATAGACCCTAAAACAGGGATAAAACTTTTGTCAGTAGTGTTTAAGTCAGCTGACAATACTTTGTTTCCTATTCATATATAAATAAATACAAATAAATTTGTTCGAGTTAAATAGTAATTTTTAATTGGATCTTTCCTAAAAGCCTTTGAAGCCTACATTGAATTCCATTGCTCTGGTCCGTAAAACTAAAAATTTCACATTTCTAAATTTCTACTCGTGTATTTTTCATATATTTAATGTTCAATTTTAGCACTGAGATGATTATAACCTAATCTTTTGTAAAGTTTTATTGGAAATTTACAATACACCGTGTTAATTCCCTTTAAAGATTATAATGACATTTAGAGTTATAGTCTTAAATGTAGCATAACAATTACTATTCAAAGTTAGAATGTCTCCATCTTCTTTACAGATTCCTCCGATATTCACGAAATATGCTAGGACGATTTTTACCAACAAGAAGAACATTCAGCATGAATATACAACATAAAATCAACGTTGTATAAGCTTAGGATAGTAAGAAAGTAGATAATTATTAGATAATATCAAAGAGTTTACAAAGTAAATTTGTAATAATTTGGTGTATTGGAGTATAAATGTTGAAGCTTTGCTACTCAACTAGCATTTTGTTTTGGCTGTGACACCAGGTTTTGCATGATTATTGACGGTAACTGTAGCAGCAGTAGCAGCTAAATGTCACATGTAGAAGCCTTCACATTGCACTATCGCACATTATAATCCCATGAGTCCAACATTATATATAGATAACTTATACTACGTTACCTATTTGTTCTTTTTCTTCGGTGTATTGTATACAATCTTTAACTATTATCATTCATTCGTCAATTTGAACTGTTAACGAGCTTTGGTTTACTGGAAGGGTGTAAACAAGCAGTGTTTTGATAGTACTTCCATTAATTGGGCTTACAAGTTGAATTTCATTTTCATTTGTTAAATCTTTCGTTCAATAATTTCTTATATTTCATTGCAAAATTTTATAACAGTCTGTATATTGTTATTATTCTATTACTAGTTGCCTTTTTCAAAATACCTAAATTTGAGTTTTTATTTTTAGTAGTATTTCGCATTTTAGCTGTATTATATAAAATAAGTCATTAGTTTTGTTTCTGGTAATAATTTAAACATTGTGTACGTTTAGCTTACAAGCCGTTGAAGTCTCCAAAACGCCTCAATAATTATAGTGGTTACATTTCATGTTTATAATTTTTGAACGTTATTATGGCGTCGTCTGATAGATATTACCTTCACCTTAGTAACATATATAATATGTTGCATGGGGTATAACTCTTCTCTCCTTCAAAGCCAAAGTGAAGTCAAAAAGTGGGGGGTTGGCCACGTCCTTAAAGCATATGTTGAGGTTAATAGGAATGTCTGGCATTGTAATCTAAACTGAAACAGAAGCCACCGATTGGCTCTTCTATGCCACGCCCCTGGGTCCATCATAATACCCGCATTTTTGGCTTTACTTTTCCATTATCTTACCCCTTCCATTATATTACTTCCTTAATGTTAAAACGTAATGAAATTATACATTATATATTATTTTAAAGATTCTTTCATATATTAGCTTATCAAATTAAATAATACAATTTTCATTGCCATAATCTCCTTCATTTTTTAGTAGAAGAAGGACCAACATATCTCTTAAATGAAGTACTGGAGAGCTTTTTGTAATAAAAGCTTTCATTAAGTTTTAAAGCAATATGGATTTTAAAGTAACAATACCGCATACAATACTAATAAAAGACCTGTAAATTAAATATCGGAAAATAAAGAATTTATTTATAATCTTAATATTTTCTTGAGACTGGTAATTTTTTAAATAAATAATTCAAATTTTATCCATTATAGTCTCAAAACCTTTTATTTCTCTTTAAGTCCGACGTTTCGGCCAATCCGGCCATCTTCAGGGACAATCTACTTATACAACTTTGAAACTATATAATTTAAACAACTCTAACTTCATGCAGGCTATTCTGCCCAGGTCAAAAACATCAATTTCTAATTAGTCAAATATCACTTAAAACAAAGTCAAAATCATTTATTAGAAGACACTATTCCTTCTTAGTGTCTTGTTGTTTAATGAAGTTAGAGTTGTTTAAATTATATAGTTTCAAAGTTGTATTAAGTAGATTGTCCCTGAAGATGGTCGGATTGGCCGAAACGTCGGACTTAAAGTGAAATAAAAGGTTTTGAGACTATTATGGATAAAATTTGAATTATTTATTTAATAAAGAATTTATTTAATTACTATTTGGTATAGGTAAAATTATATTAAAAAAATCTTTATTTTCCTTCCGATATTTCAAACAAACCCTTTTAGAATTAAGTAGAAGTGTCGACACAGTGTTATCTGCCCATCGAATCCAAGATATTTGTTCTGGGAGAGAGGGCTTTGTGTAAGGGAGGACTTTGAATAGAAGATTTACTAGGGTCCCTTAGGTGCTACTCCTATTCCCCCGAATAAAGAAATCACAAAGAGCCTTGCAGACCCTACATTATTCAGCTAGGGCTGCTGTAGAGGCTAGGGCACGGGTCACTACATTCCACTCTAGCTAAGTCCGTTGTAGCTCAATCATTAAATTTACTTTCGACCACTTATCGAAAAAGTCCACTCTCTGCTTCTATTGTAAGCCTGATTACAACCTATTAGGAAGATACGAACTTAGAACCTTTGAAATATGATATTCATTGTCTCGTAGAACAACAATTAGTCTGTGCATAGAATGCAACAAATGAACTTCAAGCTCAAGAAGGGAAGAATAGATTTGTTGATTCAACTTAAACATTGATACCTCATCATAGGTCTTGAAGCGGCCGTCTGCCCAAATTTTAATAATTTTAATTAATGATAGGATTTTTGCTAATGAAATAAAGAAAAAAATTGACAAAAATGTAGTTATGATAAATAATTTTTTAAATGCTTGAACTGAGTGGAGGAAGGTTACAAGCATTGTTGTGATAAAAGTTTTAAGGAATAGTGTCTGCAGATAAATAAATTTGACTGTGTTTTAATTGATAATTGACTAGTTAGGTAATTAAACATATGTGGGATATACTTATTAACAAAAAAATAATTTTACCAAATGTTTTTAATGTTTCATAGATATTAATGTTTTTGACCTGGGCAGAATAGCCTGCATGAAGTTTTAGTGTGGTTTAAATTATATGTTTTCAAAGTGGTATTGAGGTAAGGTAAATTATAAATAATAATGTTAAGTAATTTAAATTGTTTGTAGGATCATACATGTAATAGAAACTTTTTGTAGTGGATTGTCCCTGAAGCTGGCCGGATTGGCCGAAACGTTGGACGTATAAGAGAAATAAAAAGTTTTGAGACTATAATGGATAGAGTTTGAATTATTTATTAAAAAATTATTTTAATAATAAAGTTCAAATGAATGTTCCTCACGATTTGAAAGAATCTGACATTACTTCAAGCTTTCGTAAACCTAAAAAGTATTGCACGACAATGAAGAGAAGTGTGCGGTTAGGCGAAATAAACAAATACGTTAATCTTGATCATTTTAAAACAAATAATATATTATAATATTCATAATATATAAATCAAGTTTTGGAAAGGATATAGAAAATTTTAGATTAAAATATTCAAAGATTTAATTAAAAGCTGGAGAAAAACATGTTAGACAGGATTACATACCTCTAATCCTGTGCACACAACTATCCTGTATAATCGGTATTGTTAAGGGTTACCTACACTACTATTACTAATAATATATAGAATAGAAATAATATAGAAATACATAGTACTTTTCTGATAGCTGTATGAAAATGGATTTTTTCAATATTTCATCAGAATGGCTAATTTGATAAACTATCAATGAAAAATATTGTCGCAATGATTGGTACAAAATAACAGTTTTTTTTTAAACATTTGTATAGTGAATACAAAACACTTTACTGTAACTTCCCTCCACCTCCTTAAATGACTTGCTCAGTCTCTACTGGCTCACTATCAGTGATGCGCTGGGATCTTTTTGATGAACCTTTTGAAATTTGATGAGCTCTGCTCTATCCCTCACACGTGAGTATAGTTAAAGGTTACCTACAGCAGCATTTATTGAGTGTTTAATTTGTTAAATTTCCTGTATGCAACTTATAAAGGGATATTACTTATATCATCAAGCAAAATATTGCTACGCACCTCCATTAATGCCCGTTATTATGCTAATGTATAAATAACAAAATTCTACTGGGATGCTAGAATGCTATTAATGCAGGATTAAGAAAATCTTCTGGTCCTTGAGTTATTAAAAAAAAATAATAAAAGGTTCTTTAACAGAAAGTACTACTTATGAGCTTGAGTACAGCTGCAATGAATTGCATATGTACTCAAAGAGTTAGATATATACAGAGGGGAGGAGGGACTATAAAATTTGCTATAAAAATGCAATTGGTTAGATAGTAATAAAGGATTCTTGTAAATAATTTCATATTTTTGTGTTAATTTTTATTTTTATTAATATATATTTATGATAAATATTTTAAGGTTTCATGAGATACGTAAAACGAATATCAAATTTCTTCCAATCTGGAATACATATTATTACGATCGGAAGAAGTTGGACACGCTGGGCTGTCTCCGGTTTTTTATTTACGATTACGATTTTACAATTATTTCTTTATGAAATTCTTTCATATTCTATATTTATACTTTATTTGTTATTATTAGCAATGTAAAATAGTTATTTTTTTCAAATAAACAAAATTAAAGGTACATTAGGGGAAGATATTTTGAATATTCGGTATTTCAGCCCTATTGAACTATTTCAATGGGGACAAGACCTAGCTGATATTAAAGATGACTAGTATGCAAATTGATATACTGAGTTTAATCAAAATAGCTAGAGCCATATTCATGAAAATCGAAAAAAATGTATAATCGATTCTATGACGTCGATACTTCTGGTAAGTCGATTTTATTTTAAAAGTTTCTGTAACGTCCCCGGGATTTACCTACCTGTAATAATAATCATTACTTGTAACAACAGATTTTGATAATCTATATCACAAAAAAAAAAAAAAAAAAAAAAAAAAAAAAAAAAAAAAAAAGTAAACAGAAAAATGGGCTTGGCCGGTTTTGGTTATCACTCGTAGCAAAGTTTTATTTGTTTATTAGTAACCAAGAGTACCAAAAATTTTTCGTTTGACAGGATCTATATCATTATTTATTTATTATAATGATCCGTACACGATAACTATTTATTTATATTTAGATATAGTATATCAAGTGTTTAAATAAATACTTTCAAATAACATTAATTATTAAAAAATAATATTATCACGTAATATAGCATGATTATCAGATTAATATGTACAAATTAACAAATTTATACAAGTTCATAAAACTTAAGACATCAGAGCAAAATGTAGAGTGCAATGGGTAAGCACAGAAAATTATTTTTTAAGTTAAAATCAGTGAATTGTTGCCTAAAATCGAGTATGGTATAGACTTCTATTCTAAAAATTGTTCGATACCGTATGGTTTTCCAAAGGTAATATAAACGCATAAAGGTTAACTAAATTTTTAAATAGTGATTTAATATTTCAATTACAATTGAAAAAATATCATCTCGCCTTTTTTTTGTTGTTGTTTTATTTTGTTTAAAATTCAATGATAAATTTATAACATAAAGGAAAGAGAAATAAATGGAGTGGAACTGAGGTGATAGTCACCGGTGAGTTAATAATGGATGTTGCCCTAAAAATAAAAGGCCTACCTGGGGCTCCATTGGCATCGAGATAAGTCAATAAATCGATATCTTTACCGTTCTTAGCAGCTTATTAATACAGTGTGTTGGAAGGGCTTTAGTTCACCTCCTTATAGCACTCTATTATATCGCTATGATTAAATATCGATTGTATCGTTTGAAGTACGGGAGAAAAAATACTAAGCTATCGTTTTATTTTGGTAACATTACAAAAATATGTAAGATCTGAATATTACAGATTTAAAATCTGTCTTGGATGCTCTACTGCGCTTGCGTTCTCATTGTCAAATTCATTTATTTTTATTAAAAATGAAGCTTCAAAATTGTCATTTCAGGAGGTGGAGGGAAGTTACTCTGATGTAATATTGAAAAACTTGTAATATTTCTCATTATCAAAATTTTAACATTTTTCTCTGGCAAAAGAATGGCAGGAATATAAAAACATAGCAGTTGACTAAAATTTAAATTCTGGTCTTAAACACTTATTTAATGCTTAATTGTTATAAAATCAATATTAAAAATACTAAGAATAATTTTACAGAATGAATAATCTTGTCGATTGAAATAATCAAATTAAAATATTAAATTAGATAATGTTATCAGACTGGCAATACGGAAAACGCTACTTCCGCCGCTTAACGCTATTTCTCCTACCTTCCACGAATTTTATTTTATTTTTATTGTTTTATATTATTATTTGTAATTTTCTTTTGTTCTCCAACGATATATAATACACCTATATAACTCCTAACTACATAACTGTTTCCGAAAATGTGTTTTAAGCATGGAAAAAATATTTTTTTCTCTTAACACTACAAGTTAATTATTAAAATCCTTTCATCGTTTTTTTTACCAATTTCCAGTACTAATAAAAATATGAAATGGTTAATTTTTTTTGTTTTTAAATAATACTTTAAGGGAAGCCATTTTGAATATTCGGCATTGAAGACATATCGAACTATTTCAATGAAGACAGTTCATGACGTTGATAAAAATAATAATAGATTTTTTTTTTTCATTCATTCACAACTATTCATCAAAATCGGTTTAAATCGGACGTTTTGTGATATAGACGTGCAGAGAGAAATATATTTATTCGAGCGAAGTGAAAGTGGTTTTTTGGATTCTGATAAAATGAATACAGAACTAACAAGATACCAACCCGCACGATTTCTAAAATATTCATAAAAATTTACTGTTTAATATATTATCCCCGGACGCAAATTTGACTACAGAGAGATCGATCGACAGAGGATCAAATTTTTCTCTTAATTTATGTATAATATTATCACTAAATAAATCCAGCCCAACGTTTTGGCCAACCTGGCCCTGCTTAAGAACAATCAACCATGACTTCATTCCTCACATACAAAAATTAAAATTTTTTGTTATTCAGCCCAGATCTAATAATTTTAGTCAAATTAATCTATTTCGTAATTTTTTTCATTTAATTCTAAAACTTTTAATAACAAACATAATATTGTCACATAATGCTATTTAAGGCAGAATCATTATTGCAGAGGCACCAAAGGCATCGGTGGCCAAAACCGAATGAAAATAAAATGCAATAAAAGCGATCAAACGTCAATAACTTTTTTTCTCCCTTTCTCACTATCGAAGCTTTGAATTTTGAAGGATAAAAAAAAGTTGCAAAGGCAATTGGCTTGTTTTGAGCAGAGGAGGGACGGCGTACAATAGGCCGTCTGAGGCCGCGGTGCTTCTTGGCTGGTTTATAAAAAAAAAAAAAAAAAAGGAAAAAAAAAATATGAGGTCCTTAGAATAGATTTGCACGTTTTAAACAATTAAATAAATTGTTTCCTTTTAAGTCTTAATCATAACGTTAATCAAAAAGATATAATATCATAAAGTGTAATAATAGTCTCACTGATTAAAAATTACCCTATACCATTATCACTCAATTATTACCCAAGTGAGTTATAAAATGTAAGATAATTTATAATTAAAAGTTTTAAAATAAAACAAAATATGTTGATTTGACTAAAATTATTAAACCTTGGTTAGCTTGTAAACAATTTTAATAATCGGAGGTGTGAAATTATAGTTAAGTTTGTCCTCGCACCAGGTTAGAATTTTAAAATATTAACATAGAATGTTTGAGACTTAAATGGATACAATTTATTTTATTAAATCTTATTGTTTAAAACGTGTAATGTCAATATAAATCTATTCTGAATGGCTTATATTTTTTCAAAATACAAAGCGATAGAATAAATAGTGAGAAAGAATAAAAAACATTATTGATACTTGGTAGATTTTTTGCATTTTTTTTTCACTCCACCGATGCCTTTGAGACAAATCAGCCATCCTCTGTGCAACATTGGTTCCACCGTAAATAGCTCTAAACATTTGTCTCTTGGAATGTACAGCTGAAAGAGTTCTAGATTTCAATGAAATAGATCTAAATTAATATCCTCCAACTTGTCGTAAATTGATAAATAAATCCTATAGATAAAGCAATAAAATGAGTTAATTGCATTGTTATTGTAAGTTAACTCCGATTCTCCAGAAGTGTTTAGGACGTATTAATTTGGAACAGCGTCGACAAAAAAAAAACAGCTCACTTTAATTAAAACGATAACGGAAACTGGCCGTAAATAACGTTCCGTGACATCAGGCGATTCATCAGTCACGATTGTCCCTATAATCGATAGCGGCGACGTAACTAGACGAAATATTCCATTGTCATTTCTAGTCTCAAGTATATTCCTGTAAAGCCTTATCTTGTTTATGTTTCCATGATACTCATCGGGGGACGAAGCGTTATCAAATGTGTATACAATTATTTTTTAATCTTTACATAACTACTTATTTCATAATCAAATAATTAGCATTTTTAATTGGATTACGTTTGATGGTGGATTTAAAATTTTTTTTTTTTCTTTTAATAATTTATTTATTGATATTTACAACTGTATACACATATATACAACAAGTAAATTTGCTGTTGGTGACATAGTGACATGATAAAAACATGTGGAGAATCTACCCATTGATAGAACTCCAAAAACATTTCTAGAGGAGAAGATCTCGAGGCCATCTTCTTTTCAGACGCCTAGGAGGATTATTAGGTAATGAAGGAGAACCCAGGTTAGAAACAATTGGATTTGGGTGGTTGAGAAGTTTATTATGGAAGGAACGGTATCTGGTTCTGGCCAAATCGGCAACATATGGAATATTGAGGTCCTGATGGATGACTTGATTTGTGACAAAGTAAGGAGCATTAAGGATTTTACGAAGGATTTTGGACTGTAAGGATTGGATTCTGGAGGAATTTGATGGTTTAGTGGAGCCCCAAAGCTCAACTCTGTATGTCCAGATAGGCCTTATAATAGTCATGTAGATCAGTCTTTTGTAATGGATTGGCAATTTAGACCGTTTGTCTAGTGAATGTTGCAATAGTCGGAATCTACGAGCAGTTTCTTGTCTTTTTAGTCTTGTATGAGGATTCCATGTCAGTCGTTTGTCGAGATGTAGCCCTAAGTAACGGATCTGTTCGACAGGAATAAGTGGGGTATTATTAAAGGATATTGATTTAAAATTAAAATCTGAATTTTTATGTGTGACTTTTTTGAGTTTTTTTTTAGTGCATCGTCATTTTAATATATTTTTCTTTAATGATAAAATTTGTTTGAATCGTTTAATATTTAGCTCTAATAAAATTTCTGATAAAAAAAAAACTGGTAATTATTGGCAGCTAAAATAAAAAAACGTGTCTCTTGAACTATATCAGATAGGTCCCTGATTGAATCAATTTAATTTATGATCGAGATTTTTATTAATTATTATTTATTTATCATTATAATCTAAAAAAGAATAATTAGTTACATTAGTAGAAAGTTAGTTAAATAAAATTTAATATAAAAATCCATTTTCTGTGGAATGTTGAGCTCCATTATTAAACACTAAAGATATGAAAAAAAACACTAGCTAGCAATTTTGTGAAGTAAAGGATTATTACCTGACCTCAATCCAGGATTTTAAGACACACTTTTCAAAAAATATGACACTCATAAATTTCCGATAATGTCTCCATCATGTTTATGTCCAAGCATTGTTCATATATAATTGAAATTTTGCAATCTTCTAAAATCATGAAAGTACGTTATACATAATAAATCTTGGGAAAAAACTCAAAGAAAAGTAGTAAAAATTACAGGAAAATCATATAATTAAATACATATTCAGACTTAATTTAATATATATTTTAAAAATAATAATAAAAACTCTAAATACTTCCATCCATCTTTTAAAATGACTATCTCGTCGATTATTCCAAATAGATCCTAATAAAAACAAATTGAATTCTAATCAAATTTTAAATATTTTATATTTTAAATATCATATTTAATTCAATGGAAAATTTAAATAAATGTCCGATTAGACATAAATCATGAATATTAAAATAACGTTAACATATATTATATTATATCAGATATTATTTCAACTATTTCTTGTTAGTATTTATGGCATTAATTCATCAAAATTATATTATTTAAAATTGAAATTATTCAGATTACTATATTTATCAAGATAAATATATTTAGCCTAAACCTAATTATTCTTTTTTATATATTAAAAATAGTAATTTATTAATAACAAGTTTTATAAATTAAATTCTTTGTTTTATTTAAAGTTTTTAGATAACCTCTTTTTATGTATATTTTTTAATACAAAAATGTATAACTGTTAGTATATTTAATTAATTAAAAAAATACTTTTTGATAGTTGAATAGATTTATAAAAAATCGAGAGATAATTAAAATGTTTAACTATGTAATAGACTGATTTGCAAAGATTAGAGATTTCTGAGATTTATTCAAATAAAAATAAATTTAAGTGGGTGTTTTATTATTATTATGTTCCATAAATAATAAAAAACGTTCTAACCGGTTTTTATACTTGTTTTTCAAGGGACATTTTCCAAGATTAGTGCACTTCAGGCATTGCATTCCAAAATCAATTTTGTCCATTTTAAAATATTTTTTAGTTAAAATTTTTGGTACGATATTATCCAAAAGTAAGATTTTTTTCGGGACAGTTACATCACATATTATTTAACTTTAAAAAAGATTATAATCTCGTTCTCAAACATTTAATCAAATAAATAAAAAAACATATAATTTCAAAATGGATATGGCAGGTTTTGGAACGCAACGCTTCAAGTGAAATATTGTTTGAAAATTTCCCTTGAATAACACACAACACAAGCTGTTAATTTAATAAGAATTTTTATGGTCCCTAAATTTCCTGATAAGTCCATTAATAGGATTTTTTTAAAAATATTAAATGTGTCAATAATTAATTACATTTTTTATTCCTAAATTTTCTTGAATTTAGATTATCTATAAACTTTATATGATTTAATTTTTTTAATGTGTTATTAAGATGTTACTATTTCTGATATTTGAGTTATAGTTATTTATGTAATAAAAATTAATAATAAAATTGAAAATGGATTCGGCTGGTTTTGGTATGCAACGGCTCACTTAGATAATTCTAATATAAAACATAGTACTATTCCTTAGTCGTTTAGTACTTTGTAAAATTTTTGATAGGGTTATAGGAAAAAAAATAAATATTTTTCGACCTGCAATGTTATTTTTAAAAAATGTATAATTTCTTAAGGCTGTCTAAATTTTATAAACATTCTGGAAACCTTTCAAGTTAATTAATTTACTATACTTAGAGGCCAAGAGTCAATTAACTACCGAATTAACACTTCTATATATTATACACCTGAGCCAGGCTGAGGGCTGGAAGCCTGGAACGGCAAACCCTGGGGATCTCTTGCGGTCGATACAGCTCTCATCCTGCACAAGATCTCTTCCAGCCTCTGCCTTACAGGGAACCTTTAATTTCCAACCTTCCAGGAACCCAAAGCCCTATGAGGAAAACATCGCATCAGTGTAATCTGCTCAAAAGGATAATAATTCAAAGAGGCAGATAATTTGGAGGAAAGGACATTCATCAATCCTCTTTTGAGGAAAGTTAAAATAGACATAAATAATTCTGAAGAAAAATTTCAAAACATTAATTAATTAGCAGCGAGGAATAAATACTCGAACCTCGATATTTCCAATTTAACTCTGTTTGATGATTATAATAATTTAATTGGAGCTAAGTATTACCCAAAGATCAAAGAAATATCTTGGGACTGACGATAATTATAATGAATGAGTAGACTGTATTGGATTTAATTTAATTGACTGAATCTATAAACAAAATTAACTTTAAATTATACATTCCTACGATGCGTCTGAAAAGAAGATAGTCTCGAGACCTTATATTGTAAAAATGTTTTTAGAGTGCTAACATTGCGTAGTTTCTCTACATACTTGTACCATACCATTATGATTTCCTCAACTTTACTTTATGTATTTATGTACAGTTGTAAATATCAATAAATAAATTTAAAAATATATACATATACATAGAGATTTAACAGAATAATAAAAGTAAATGCACGAAATAAAAAACACAAATCTGGTCAACTAAAATTAATTAATCAAATATTTATTTCCACTTTTTGGTTCATGGTACAGATTCATCTGAAGTTTAATGATGGATTTTCTTCAGTTTTCTTTCTTGATATGTTAAATGATCTGAATCATATATTCTCCTCTGCATTTTTGTCTGTACTCATTTATTGTTGAATGCAAATTCATGAAATCAGCAAATGGAAACAGACTCTAGTACACGAATATCCCAATATGTCTGAATCACGACAAGACAAATATTCATTTAATCATAATTTTAGGTATAAAATGGGTCATATGATGAAATTATTAAATAATGATTAAGGATGTGATCCTTAAACAAATCCTATTCCCAAAATTATCATTCACTTCTTGTTACAAAAATAGTCGTGCTTATTTTCGACACATATGATATTTACGCACAATTCAATGTTATATTTTTGTAGGTGTCAGAACTTAATTTTTTTTTTCTTTATTTAGTTTATTCACAACTGTAAAAGTATTTTTACAACCAGCGAATGAGATGTAGAGAGAGAGAGAAAAAAAATAAAAATAAAAAAAAAAATAATAAAAAAAAAGTCATGAAGGCATGAAGGTTAAGGTCATCCAATGATTCCTCTCCATTAAAATTGAAATTTAAAAATCAATTTAAGAGGTCCCTATTCCAGCTCCTTCGTAAACGTTGTCTCGTATCTGGTAAGTCTAGTGTTGATAGTCCTTGAATTAGAGGGTTAGTGTGTATAGGAAGTGCATCGTGAAACCGTTTATATAGTGATTTAATGGTTGTTTGTACGTAGGGTGTGGCAATCAATTTAAAATGTAATTATGTCAAATCTCACATCAAGATTTATTTTTATAGTCTGCATAATATTTTTACTATACAGTTCAGATAATTCCTTAAATAACAAAATTTGGCCGGTTAGATATAACAAGGATCCTAAAATTGAAGAGCTTTGTGCGTCACGAATTTCTTGGCCCACCATTGTAAGGTATGTGAGCAATGGAATACTCTACCAGAGGGGGAAGTTCGGCCACCCCCTAAACTATAATTCATCTGTAATGCATAAGTCATTTATTGAATTTTCCTATAGTGCGGCGTCCCGTTTGTCTGTCCTTGAACTATTTGAGAACAAAATTGAGATTAACGGTATTTATCTAACAATCAAACACAGAACATTTTATAATATAATTAGGCCTGGTTTTTTGTAGCTTGTTATTATATGTGTTCCAACGATGAATCTTAATCTTGGTAGAACCTAGTTCAGGAGTAATGTACTGCGCAAGTTCGAGCAATAAGTAGTTCACAACTCTTAAAACAGTCCTTCCTCAGACCCAGTAACCGTTTTGACTGTCAGAAACGGTTCTGAAATTCGCGTTTATCCTGACTGGAATAAATATCTGGCAGTTAAATAACATATGAAGAAATCGTTGGAACACGAAACATGGTCTCTGCATGCTTCTTGTTATTCCGGAAAAACATTTGATATATTAAAAACTATATCTCAGAACTGTTAGACGTTTCTTATTAAGATGCCTTATTAGCACCCAACTTAAAACTAGTTAAATGTACTAAAATGTAGTTGATGACATTTATCTTCGTTAGAGCAGTATTATTACTTATATTCGTTAAAATAAATTCACAAAATATTGATTTTTCGACATTTGGAAAAAAATTTGTAATTTTTAAAAAACTGATTCTCGAGAACTATTAAAGGTGGTCGTACGAACAGACCTATTATAGTATATGTTATATAGTTTAGAAGTTGGGGTATAGTTGGTAAAGTCAAGGCCGTTTGTGTTTGAGTGAGTTAAAATATCGAATTTGACTGGCTGGCGACTGCAGTGGTGCCGGTTCGAATATATGATCTATAGCGCTGTGTATCAGAAATATTTTTGAGTTACATATCACACTATATATATTAAATTTATTTTTTCTAACCGGTCCAACTTAACTAAAAACGTCGCCTTTCTCCTGCATTGAAAATATATATACACTTTTGTGACTTTATATATTTATTGATATAGAAATTAGATTTTTCATTTATGAACCTATGGAAATCAGGTTTTCGCATTTAAAATTCGAATATATTAGCAATATGATCAAAGTATTTCTCTAATATAGACATCATAGATTTTTTTCTTATAGAACCTATTCCCTTTCAGTTCCTACAATTGCATTGGTATCTCCATTCAGCCGGCACTGACCAATGCAGTTAATCCCGCTCTGAAATTGAATATAAATAGAGACCCTTCGGACGTGGCAGCAACATATGCTCGCACTGCTCCAGCCACTCCATGCCACATGACTCAATGCCACGTGCTATTCCCCGAGGCCGTGAGGTGGGGTCCCACCCCTTCAATTAGAATAACAGTCCTCACTAATTTCGGGCTTCGTTAATTTTCAAAGAGTAGAGTCCGTCTAGAATGAGTTGTTTGATTTCAAAACATAACGGGGTAGAGAGTAAAACGTTTGAAAAATAATATTCAAATGTATTTAAGAACATCCAATATTATTTATGAAAATATACATAACAATTTTTATCACCATATTTATCTAAAAACGTGTGATGTATGTTTACCACCTCGAGTATGTAGCAGAACTTCTAGCACATGGAAAGAACATGGAAAAATCAAGTTATTTCACCCTGATTTCTAATTGCTTTAATGAAAACTATATATAGTATTTAGTCAAAATTGGAGCTTTTCCAACTGTAGTTCGAAGAATAAAAAATGAGACTATTTCAAAACATTACATAAAAATTAATTTTTTATTTAGAACTCCATATCTTTAAAAAATGCTATTACACCAACCCTAATAGTGCAGTTTCCATACGATATTTCGCCAGATACAAATGTTTTCAAAAAGTAGTAATTTTTTTCAATATAATCAAAAATCAATTCTTGTGAATTTATTTTGGCAAATATAATTTAAACTACTAATCCTACGAACTACCTACAGATGCCTATTAGCTTTCAATTGAGATATGGTAGTGTGAATTTCTATAATATTCGCCAAAATATATTTTCAAAATGTCCATTTCTCATTGTTCGGAAAAAACTTTTGATATATTAAAACAGCATCTCTGAACTATTGGACGTACAGATGCCTATTAGCGCCCAACTTAAAGCGAGTTGAATTTACTGTGATGTAGTTGACGATGTTCATCAGCAGCAATTTCCTTGATATTCGCCTGAATAAGCTCACAAAATTTTGATTTTTTGTTATTTAAAAAACAAATTGTCGCTTTTTGTTAACTGAATCTCAAGAACTATTAATGACTATAAACTATATTAGAATTTCTTTATTGTTGTCGCTCATTTTAAGGATATAGAGCGCCGAATAAAAAATTAGTGAAATATTTAGGTATTTTCAGGAATAAACTTTAGTGGGCATACATTTTAAATACTTCAATACTTACTTTTTAATGGCATTTACTGTATTACTTGAATAGTCTGAGTAAAAATTAAACAATTTTTAACTTAAAAGCCCAATATTTATTTTTACTTCAAAGAATTCAATAAAGAATTTTGTAACATCTAGCCGTCATTTTTAACCTTGGTCCCATATTGAGTTTATTATGTTCTCTGTCATTATTCTTCGCTGACGAATCAATAAATCTACTTTTCTCGGGACACCTATTAATGTTTTAGGCAAATTCCATAAAATTTTAGGACATCTGTATTAAAAATGTTTAAAATATGAAATTTAACGTAAATATTTATAACTTGTAAAGCTTCTTTTAGCTTAATCTGATTGGTAATTACTACGAATATTTTTTTTTCCTGACTAGGCTAAGGCACAAGATTGCTAAGGTGACGCTTGAACTCCTTCGGTACAAATTGCTTGCCAACAATTAATCAGTTTTTAATCTTGGCTCTTTTGGATCAAAACTAAGAATTTTTAAGTTGGAGTATAATAAGACTTTTTTATATTCTTGAAAACTTTGAAAAATGTTCTTTAAGCAATTAAAGAACGAAATCTCCATTGGTCCTATTTACTACATATATCTACAGTAAGATCTCTAATCATTTTCTGGCGTATTCTATTTGATAATTCTGTATTAGACAGAATTCGCAAAATCATCAAGTTAGTCCTATTCTAAACACCGTTGGGTGTCGAAAGGTATATTTTGGATCTGGATTGTTGATTATAGTTTCCTAATAACAGGTTAATTTGAGCTAGTGACGATCAGATTGGTTTATAGAGGATGAAGCAAACATACAACATGTATACAAGGGAACAACAAAGATGAAACAGAGGGTTCTATAACCCAGATCTGTCTGCCTGCTCACGGGTCACGATAATTAATCTTGAGAAATGGCCCCTTTTTACAGCTCATTCACAGCCATGTTTACTAGATCCTTTAGGTCTTTGTTGTACGCTGTGGGGTCATGGCCACAAACAGCATGCAGGGCAACAAACAGCTTTAAAACCAGTTTTGCACTAGAATATATGTGTGTGTGCGTGTTTATATATACAGGGTGTTTTATGGTGTCTCATGGCCTGCAGAAGTAAAACGTATGGAAATGAAATAATGTATTAATAATGATCATAGCTTAAGGTAGAAATTCCATAGTAATAATAATAATTAGAATAAAAAGGCCATTTTCTAAGTCAATCCTTGCTGAAAAATTTGTATATTGTAATAGGAGAGAATAAGGTGAAAGGAGCTCACCCGGACTGACACTGCGATGTTAAGCTCCTCTGAGCTTCTACTCTCCTATTACAACATATAACGTTTCCTGCTAGAATCGACAAGCGTTGCCCCTCCGTAAACCACTAATTAATTTAATTACGTATATTTGTTTTTTTCTTGAGTTTTAGAACTTAATTCGATATCACTTCGCAGATTCTCCATGATGGTATGTGTGTTAAGGCTATGTCAAGTAGATATCCGCTTTTAAAGATTTTCATCGTAATGAATAATATAGGTTATAATAAATTAACTAATATGAGTTGGGACTACTTTGTTAATGAAAGGTTACTACTAAAATCCATATTTAATTGTGTTCAAATTCATTCCTGTGAGCATTAGGATAGACTCGGAATCTTTCTTCCACAGCAGTTGTGCATTGGATCTAGAACATTTGATATTAAACAAAAAGTCTATGCAAGCCTGGTCAATGATCTTAATTATTTAGGAAGGATAATTGAAACTTGCGAAACGATAACTCATACCTGGTGCCGTTCTACCACTGTTGCTGTGGAAAAAAGATAACGAACTCGCGTTAATGATCAAGGTAATCACTTTTAATAACATTTAATATGAATCTTAATGTTTGCATTTCATATTAATATTATTTTTACTATAACCTAAATAATTCCTAACATTGACAATGTTTAGATGTATAGTATGTCCCTTAAATAAAGCATTAACTGACATACTTTCATCGGGAATTGTTATTCTTGTTTTCAGATCCTTAGTTAATATTTTCAGTTTGGATACTTAACACCCTGTAAGACAAGTGACATGATACAAACATGTGGAGAATCTACCCATAGATAGAATTCGAATAAAATTTCTAGAGCAAAAGATCTCGAGGTCATCTTCTTTTCAGACGCCTTGGAGGATTATTAAATAATGAAGGAGAAGCAAGGCTAGAAACAATTGGATTTGGGTGGTTGGGAGGTTCATCATGGAAGGATTGGTATCTGGTTCGATAAAATAATTGAATTATAAAAAATGATAAAGTTCAAAAATATAAGAAAAAATTAGAAAAATCGACAATATTATTTAAAACCTATTATTTTTAGTAGAAAATTTAATTGTTCATTTAATGACAAAATAGCCTAGCTAAATCGGGTCAATAGGAACGGAGTTGTCATCAAAAATTTTCATTTTTTTTCTTTTCTCGTAAACCATGTACTCTTGCTATATATAATTAAACTTTTTATATTTTTTTATCTATACCAGTTTCTCCTGCAGGAATGGTATCTGGTTTTGGCCAAATCGGCAACATTTGGGACATTGAGGTCCTGATAGATGACTTGATTTGTGACAAAGTAAGGAGCATTAAGGATTTTGGACTTCAAGAATTGGATTGTCTATATAGGCCTTATATTAGTCATGTAGATCAGTCTTTTTGTAATGGATTGGCAATTTAGACCATTTGTCTAGTAAATGTTGTAATAGTCAGACGTTAAAAATTTAAAATAAACATTTATAATATTAGCTAATATCAACAACACAAATTAAAATAAACTTATGGACAATGGACCGGTTCCATTTTGACATTCTACCGACTGACATGGGGTCCACGTATTAAAAAAAAAAAAAAAAGAGAAAAAGACAAATCCTAACTGAAAGACTAATGTTTCATTTCTTAATACTTTCAAAACATTCAAAATTATAACTTAATACTCACATAACAATACTACCCATTGGGACCAACGCAACACAAATATTTGGTACAGTAAAAAGGACTCAAATTAAGAAATTCCAAATGTTTCGACAAAAACCTTACAGACACAGTAAGAGTAAGAGTAACATAAATTTACATACCGGTTTTCCACGAATACTTACGAATCAACTACAAACAATTCAATGACTAATTATATGGTCATTCTAACTGTTTAAATTTTATTTCCAAAAAAAAACATGTTCTTTAGTGTCTAGAAGCTGGATGATGGATCTTGATACTAATAATTAAATTTTATCATATCTCTTTCTTCTCATGCTTCTTATGACATTTTCACAAATGGTATATCAAATTCATCGTGTCACCTCTATTGAAAGGTTCGAATAAAGTTATAAATTAAAAAAAAAAACTATAATAAAATAAAAATTAATGGAAACCGTTATATTTAATAGCTATAAGCTTTACAATGCCTTTAATGTATGTAGGCTTGGCCTTGCAGGTAGGAATTCAGGTAGGAATTTCTTCTCAGGCAATTATACTTTTGCCCTCCATTTTATTTAAATAACAGTGAGATATTGGGTGACGTTAGCCCGAAATTTACAACATTGCCGTGTGAATTAGATCTCATCACGAAATTCCTGTAACAAAGGACCAAGAACAAAGGGCTGGGTACCATGGAACCCTTTCAAACTCCTACGTCACTAATTTGAATTCATGAGTTCGTCTAATTGTATTCCATGTTACTATGGAACCTTGTATCTTCGGCAGGCTATAGTCATCTGATCACAAAACAATTAGGGAGATTTCTACGATGAATTAGTAATACCCATATGTACAACACTTTACCTTAGTGATTATGAAAAAATAATATTAATTGATATAAATAATCGACATCACATTGTGTTATTGATGTATCGAATTTATCATAAATAATTAATGTAAAGACTTACTGATGAACAATTTAACATTTTAATTTCTCGTATATTAAAAATAAAAACATACCGGTTACATAATATGTCATAATATGCATAATGTGTCATAAGCATATGACTTTAAATGAATCCAAATTCGTTAATTTGATATCCTCAACCCTATAATTTGGCACACGATTATTTTTTCTCATTTCGAAATTAGCAAAAAACCGTTAACCACAATTTCACTGCAAAAAAATAGTAAAAAGAGAGAGAGAAATACTTTATTTATCTATGCTGCCTAAAAATATTAGGTTGCTATCTCACACAGCATACTTATCAATCCGTAATCGGACACATATAAATTACACATACATGGTATAATCAGAAAAAAAGAGATACAATAATAAGATATAATAAACAATTTTTCCCTCCCTACAGTTTCCTTTTACAATCCATTTCGGTCTGTACGTTAGGAATTAAAACTATCAAGAATTTAGGGAGGAAATTTTTTCCCAATCCGAGAAAAAATTACAAATCTCTCTTTCTGTGAACTTACACCTTTAAAAGTAGATTAAGTTATTTGAAAATTAAATTTTAGCTATAAATAAAAGGAAAAAAATATATATACATTTTATCTTAAATTCCTAGCTTCCTTAGAATAATAAATATCTGCTCTTATGGTGAGGTTTGCCGAAATTATCATGATAAAATATTTTTTTTTTTAAAATAATTTATTTATTGTTATTTACAACTATTAAATTTGCTGTTAGATATCAAATGGCATGGTACAAATATGTGGAGAATCTACACATTGATAGGACTTTAATAACTATACTAGAGAAGAAGATCTCGGGCCATCTTCTTTTCAGCCGACTAGGGGAACTATCAATTCTTGAAGGGGAACCAGGCTAGAAACAAGTGGGTTTGGGTAATTGGGAAGTTTATCATGGAAAGATTGGTATCTGTTTCTATAAAATAATAAAATTATAAAAATGATAAAGATATTCTAAAATAAAAGAAAAAAAATAGGAAAATCGAAATATGATTTAAAACCTATTATTTTTAGTAGAAAATTTAATTGTTCACTAAATGACAAAATAATTAGCTAAATCACCCGATTTACTAGGAACGGAGTTGTTATCAAAAATTTTAATTTTTTTGTATTGTAAATTTGTAATGTACTCTCGCTATATATAATTGGACTTTTTATATTTTTTTATGTGTAAAATTAATGGCAATAAAATAATAAATAATTAATAAAACTTAAGAGCAGCTTTATTCTAACATATATTTGAAAGATTAATAGTTATAGAGGTGGACAAATACTTGATGCTTAGATGGGATTAATGATAAGGGTTTATGAATGCAAATGTATGGAGAATGCCAAAACCGAGTAGTTCGAATGATAAAGGATGTTTTAATTCATAGAAGCTGTTTTATGAGGAGGAATATACAGGTTTAAAGGCTGACATATCGTGTTCAAGGAGTGGTCAAAAGAATACACGATGAATATATATTGAGAGGCTTTTTGGTCCTGGAAGAGATAAACACAAAGTATTGAAGACTGACAAAGTAGTAAAGGTATTATTACCAGATATATCAACTAGAAACATGGGATTGACTTGGAATCCTGACTTTTTAGTGTGTTTTTAAAAGTATAGTATGAAAGTTCAATATTAAAACTTACGTAAGGATTATCATTTAAATATTAATTTAAATGTATGAAGAAAATACCTTAACATCCCATTCGTTGCAGATTTGGCCCAAAACAGATATGCGTCTTTTCATTCCAAACTCCTTAACCATCCTAACTTATTAATTCTTAATATTTCATCCTTAACAATCCCTGATAATCCTCCGAGGCGTCTGAAAAGAAGTTGGTCACGGGACCTTCTAATTTAAATTAATGTCTGAATTACCACCGATGGATGATTCCTTCTCAAGATTTTCAAGTATATATGAAACATACAACATATTTACTTATTGTATTATTTTGTACAGTTGTAGATTAAATTAAATAAAAAAAATTTAAAAAAATATATGAAGAACTAACAAACATAATGATTAAGCCCTCTATAGGCCTCTACTACTTAAAAGTAAAATCCGAAGACAAACAGGAATTCCTCGTTAATGATAACATGAAATAAAATAAGGAGCTGTGAAAGAAAAAAAAACTATACAAATACATACGCTTATTTTTATTATTTATTTTATACAGGGTTTTAACGTCCTTATGTTTTCCAACTTAAGGAAGAAAAAATGGTTTCTCCAGCAAGTTACCAATCTGTTCAACCCAGAGAAGGAAAATCGAGCACTTTTTCTGACAGGAGAATGCTAAATTTCTGACCCAAAAAGCTAGGATATATCCATGGTCCTATATAAACTTCATTCCATTCGTTTATATATCGTTTCTAATATCATAATTTTGCCCGCACTGGACGGACTAAATTCCAGTATATAGGTTGCCCTGAATATGATACTTAAATAGAGTGAACTTTGAAGACATGAGACAAGACATGAAAGAGAATTCGGGCTGTGACGCACTCCATCGATCTAACTCCAAGCAGCAGCCGCTGCCTTCATCCATTCTCTTCTTCCTAAATCTGTCTTCTCGAGATGTGGGCTCTCTCCGGGGGAGGATTTGCTTTCGGCAAGATATCTTATTCCTTATAAGCATCTATATTCTTCCAATACTTATGGAAAAATTACCTAAATATTTCTGGTTCAGATGAGGTGATTAAAGTTTCCTTTTTTTATTTTGATTTCACAGGATATGTTTTTAAATGATACCTACATTACCCCTATGTAATCGAAAGTTAAAACTCTTTCGTTATTAAAATAAATATATATATATTTTTTTCCAAAGGGACACTGATAACTGTAATGTTAAGTTTGTGGCACAAATTGAGGAGCCATAAACTTAAATTCTGCTATCAGAAGGAATGGTGGATCGAAACCGACTTAGATTGGTTGTTTTGTTTTTTTTGGAGGTGGACTTACGAAATAAATTTCAACCTTGCCACTCTGCCTAGAATAGTTTGACAGCAAGTAGAAATACTACCATAAGAAGAAGGAATAAATAAAAAAAAAGTTCAAAATTTATTTAAGCACCTGACCGCTTTACAAAAAAATTGTCTATCAAAACACAGTTTTGGGACCACGTGATACAGTTCTATTTGAACTGTTGTGGTTAAATTATTAATTAGAGTTATAATAATTAAATTAAAATTAAATTATTTCGTTAATTTCATCGTTTGATTTAGTTTTTAGTTAGGGTTTTTAGTTTTTTAGGCTGTTCAGGTTTTCTGATTTATCAAGCATGGTAAAACCTTGAACCAAAAGAAAATGAAGGATCTATGAATGTGCACCCAACAATCTCGATGAGTATGATCGCGTTCAGGAAATCGTTAATTATAGATATTTCTATTGAATAATAAAAAAGTGTTACACTATAAACTTATGGTTATTAATTGTTTCCTATTATCCTTTTAAAAAGCAGCACTAATGACAAAACTTTGATAGTTTTATGTCTGTTGTTTATTTTAAAAAAACACGTAGGACATGTATTACATGCCTAATTTCAATTAAAACATGATCTACGTATTTGAACAGAGAAGTAATACATTATACAACGTAAATACATCATACATACATTTTTATACAGTCCGTTAATAATTATTTACCCTTATTAGCATGAGTATTAATTCGTATTGTATTTGCTTTACATGTACATAAGATTCAGGAAACAAAAAATATAAGCAATGTAATTTTATATGTTAATAAATTAATTCGTCCAAGTACTATGCAAATAAAAAACAATCAAATACAACTATATCAGCAAACTCTTTTTCCCGTATGGATTTCATTATTATTTCATAATTTTTCTCTATTTCGATGATCTGTACTCTTTGGTATTCATGTATTCATAGTTAATGATAATGAATCGAGTGAGTTCTATAGAGTAATAATTTTTTTTTTGTTACAGGTATGAAGTAGCATCTATTTCACCAAATTATTTATAGTATAATGGTAAGTTATTAACCAGTTTATCAAAATATAATAATACATCATATATTTTTTTTAGAATTAAATTCAGAAAAGTACAACCAATATGGTCCGAACAAGACATCTATCGGACGGTATAAAAATAACATATTTTTTCCAAAACAACATTTATTAACAGAAATGTTAGACATAAATGAAATTTATTATTTATACTTTTGATTATTAGAGCGCTGTAGAGGCTAATACGATTTTTAAGCTAGAACATTACAATATAAATCTATTTCTAGCCATAAAACTAATAATACAATTAGTAAAACATAACTATATACTAAATAATAAAATGAAAATAAAGTAAAATAAAAAAATAATAAAAAGTATTGAAAGAACTTATGAAGTGAATAAAAGTGATACGAATTGACAAATAATAACTTGATGATAATGAGTTAATGAATTTGTAATAAGCATGGAT